>NW_004797426.1:909329-911624 GCF_000002075.1 Aplysia californica | reverse complement strand
AGGGACTAGATCTAGATCTCCACTCTACAGAGGGACTAGATCTAGATCTCCACTCTACAGAGGGACTAGATCTAGATCTCCACTCTACAGAGGGACTAGATCTAGATTCTAGATTAGATAGCCTAGGCTATAATTTTACTTCAGGTGAGATCTCCACTCTACAGAGGGACTAGATCTAGATTAGATAGCCTAGGCTATAATTTTACTTCAGGTGAGATCTCCACTCTACAGAGGGACTAGATCTAGATTCTAGATTAGATAGCCTAGGGTGTAATTTTAATTCAGGTGAGATCTCCACTCTACAGAGGGACTAGATCTAGATCTACTAAGGTCAGTGCAAACGGGACTGCAGTTGTACAGGGGTGCTCAGTACAGCGGCAAAGGTGTTGCCTCCTTGATCCAATACTGCGCGATGTGCTCAGTACAGCGGCAAAGGTGTGGCCTCTTTGATCCAATACTGCGCGCGCTCTACATCGATGTACAAGTTTAAAGTGAAAGCACAAACACTGGATTTTTAGTCACCAAGTCCAAACTGTGTCAAAGTGACTCAAATGCTTGGTAGTCTACTTACTGCCTTTGTTGTTTTTTTGTTTGTTTTTTGTTGTTGTTGTTTTTTCAAATACATTTTAATTCAGTTGCCTATGGTTAATAAATATGACAGTTTTCCCTTCGAAAACCATAGGCTAGATTTTCCTGTATATATTGCCTCTGGATCTCACTGGTTTTACTCCGGCCTTCGGAGAGCGCGCGTCCGCCTTCGCATGAATTTCCTCCTTTTTTGAAATTCCTGAGTGGCAGCTATGCCCCCTGTACGTGTCTGTATGTCGGTACACGACACATGTGTCCCACATTGTCTGTATGTCGTTACACGACACATGTGTCCCCTGTACGTGTCTGTATGTCGGTACGATGTGTCCCCAGGGTCGCGCACACAGTACCTGGTCAAACAGAAGATCCCCCGCAAGTATCTGCTGTTACAGAACATCGTGCGAGAGTTGGCGGTGGAGCGGGTCAACGCCGCCAAGGAACCGGTGCTCAACCGATCCAAGTACACGTGAGTCACACGCTCCCTGGGGGAGGGGGGGGGGGCCTTGTTTCCTCTTGTCTACTAGTGAAAACAGTAATACTAATAACAATAGTGCAGAACATTTCTATAGTAGCCACCCCCATATATATATCTATATATATATATCTACTCACAGCTGTACAACTCTGACAACACTGGCAGTGTACTATAGAGACAGTTTTGTCGTGTCAATGTACAACTGACAACACTGGCAGTGTACAATAGAGACAGTTTTGTCGTGTCAATGTACAACTCTGGGTTGTTGATACAGTGTATGTGTGTCGCTGATACGACTTATGTGTGTCGCTGACCTGAGCTATGTGTGTCCTATATGTGTCGTCTGTGTGTCGCTGATACGACCTATGTGTGTGGCTGACATGAGCAATGTGTGTCCTATGTGTGTCGCTGACATGAGCTATGTGTGTCCAATGTGTGTCGCCGACAGGCTGTGTGTCCAGAACAAGATGATGGAGAAGGGCGTGACCTTCAGAGATGTGGAGGAGCTGGAGCAAGCCACGAGGTTCCTGCACGAGAACGGTAAACCCACGTGTGTCCTGTCTGTGTGTCATGTCTGTATGTCATGTTTGTGAGAACGGTAAACCCACATGTGTAATGTCTGTGAAAACGGTAAACCCACGTGTGTCATGTATGTGAGAACGGTAAACCCACGTGTGTCATGTCTGTGTGTCATGTCTGTGTGTCATGTCTGTGAGAACGGTAAACCCACGTGTGTCTTGTCTGTGAGAACGGTAAACCCACGCGTTTCTTGTTTGTGAGAACGGTAAACCCACGTGTGTCATGTATGTGAGAACGTTAAACCCACGTGTGTCATGTCTGTGTGTCATGTCTTTGAGAACGGTAAACCCACGTGTGTCATGTCTGTGAGAACGGTAAACCCACGTGTGTCCTGTCTGTGTGCCATGTCTGTGAGAACGGTAAACCCACGTGTGTCTTGTCTGTGAGAACGGTAAACCCACGCGTTTCTTGTTTGTGAGAACGGTAAACCCACGTGTGTCATGTATGTGAGAACGTTAAACCCACGTGTGTCATGTCTGTGTGTCATGTCTTTGAGAACGGTAAACCCACGTGTGTCATGTCTGTGAGAACGGTAAACCCACGTGTGTCATGTCTGTGAGAACGGCAAACCCACGTGTGTCATGTCTGTGTGTCATGTCTGTGTGTCATGTCTGTGAGAACGGTAAACCCACGTGTGTCTTGTCTGTGAGAAC
>NW_004797426.1:907181-908270 GCF_000002075.1 Aplysia californica | reverse complement strand
GCAAAAAGCCACAAAAAAGTCGTGAGATTTTATTTGAACAGCCCCGATCATGACATTTTATTATTTTTAATTTTACCGCCGAGGATTTTTCAATCAAGAACTGTAGAGGGAGATAACGCTAACAATTATGTGAAGTTTGTTTGAATGTATACATAATTGTGGTTGTTTCCCTTGGTGCATAAATTATGGTCCAATTAAACGTGCTGGAATGACACCTGTGGCTTTGTTTTAGTTTAGTATGGGGTTTTACGGCGCTCGCAACTGCATTAGGTCATATGATTGGTTTGTGAATACATTTTTATAGTAATACTAAAACATAATAATAATAACAACAACAACAACAACAACAACAAAAACAACAACAACGACAACAGACTACTACTACTACTACTACTACTACTACTACTACTACTACTACTACTACTACTACTACTACTACTACTACTACTACTACTACTAACAGCAATAAAGATAATAATGGTAACTATGGACACTAGTAACAATAGGAACGATAGTAACCATAATAAAGATAATAACAATAATGCACACACGCAACAATGCATGAGATAGAGTGAGAGAGAAAGACAGAAGGAGAGGAGATAGATGTAGGAAAAAGGAGGAGGGGGGGTAGGGGTTTAGGGATAAGGGGTTTTGGGTTAGGGGTATTGGGTTCGTGGAAGGGGTAAGGGTTAAGGTTTAGGCTATAGAGTTTAGGGACAAGTGGTTTTGGGTAAGTGGTTTTGGGTTAGGGGTTAGGGGTTAGGGGTTAGGGGTTAGAGATTAGGGGTTAGTGGTTAGGGGTTAGGGATTAGGGGTTAGAGATTAGGGGTTAGTGGTTAGGGGTTAGGGATTAGGGGTTAGAGATTAGGGGTTAGTTGTTACGGGTTAGGAGTTACATATTAGGGGTTAGATGTTTGGGGTTAGGGTTTAGGGGTTAGGGGTTAGAGGTTTGTGGTCAGTGTTATGGTTATGGTTATGGTTAGGATTAGCATTAGGGTTAGGGTTAGGGTTAGGGTTAGGTTAGGGTTAGGGTTAGGGTTAGGGTTAGGGTTAGGGTTAGGGTTAGGGTTAGGGTTAGGGTTAGGGTTA
>NW_004797426.1:906102-907081 GCF_000002075.1 Aplysia californica | reverse complement strand
CACACACAGGCACACACACACAAACAACAAGTCAAGATGAACCATCTTATTAAAGCAAGCGCAGTGTAAGTCCCGAAGCCTACACAACATCGCCAGGGGCTCCTTGTGCTCTTTCAAGCCATGAACAGTGCCAATAAATTCGTGGCCTATACGAAAACAAACAGAAGCAGCGGCGCTGTCATCCCACTTGATATTCCACCACCAGTACCTCCCTGCACCAACACACACACCTCCCTGCACCAACACACACACATCCCTGCCCCTGCACACACACACACACACACACACACACACACACACACACCTCCCTGCACCCATGTTACGTGTGTCGAGGAGGTTGTACCAGAGAGTTTACAGTAATACTGTTGTTATGGAGCGCCGCCACGAGTGTCATCTCTCTATTACTGTAAACCCTCTCTGGTTGTACTTTCCAACCACCCCACCCAACGCCCGTTTTCTGTTTTTAGTCAGTGTTGTACTGCAATTGTCACGCAATAGGGTTATAATACAAGTGCCGAAAATGCGAGGTGTTAGAAGACAGTATCAAACACAGAAAATATGGAAGAGAGGTAAGAACGATAGATGTTTGATAGGAAAAAAAGAAGCAAACCATTCTAGAGCACCCGCTAACCACCCACACGTGGTTGTACTTTCCACCCACCCACCCAACGCCCCTAGCTACTTCCATCACCAACACCTCAACCCACTCACACCCTTTCAATAACATAAACAAAGCAGGGGGAGGAAAAAAGAGCAACACTAAACACACGCGCACCAAAAAATCAATAAATAAACACGGAACAATGTAAACACACACCTACCTACACTCCGAAACATTTCCGCCTACACAAAAAAACAAGCGTTACCTCCTTTAAGTGCGCTACCTTTAAAGAGGACCAATATAATATAGTGACACACGTTTCTTTTTTGTTTTGTTTTTGTTTGCTGCAGTATGCCCTTCCACCCACCCCATCCCTCC
>NW_004797426.1:904233-905215 GCF_000002075.1 Aplysia californica | reverse complement strand
TTTGTCACTCTCTTGTGACCCGCTATTTCCGGGGTGCCTTGATAGTCGAAGCAGACTTTGTGCTGTTGAGGCTAGAGAGGTGAGCAGAGTAAGGCTGATTCCCTGTAAGGATTTCTCTGTTGACATCCACCCCTTGGCGCTCATATGACCTTATGCAGTTGCGAACGCCGAAAAAACTCTACTAAAATAAAACTAAACCCCAGGCTCGCTGTTCCACTATCAGTCTGTATATTGACCGTGTGTCCATCAGTGTGTCTGTGTGTCCATCAGTGTGTATATTGACCGTGTATCCATCAGTGTGTATACTGACCGTGTGTCCCCCCCCAGGCGTACTGTTTCACTACGACGACCTTGCCCTGAGAGACCTGTTCTTCCTGGATCCCCAGTGGCTCTGTGACCAGCTGGCCAAGGTCATCACGGTCAGGGAGATCAACAGCTTCGCTCAGAGAGGTCAGAGGTCACTGTGTTGTTGTTGTTGTTGAGAGATCAGAGGTCACTGTGTGTTGTTGTTGTTGTTGATGTTGAGAGGTCAGAGGTCACTGTGTGTCGTTGTTGTTGTTGAGAGGTCAGAGGTCACTGTGTGTCGTTGTTGTTGAGAGGTCAGAGGTCACTGTGTGTTGTTGTTGAGGTCAGAGGTCACTGTGTGTTGTTGTTGAGAGGTCAAAGGTCACTGTGTGTTGTTGTTGTTGTTGAGAGGTCAGAAGTCACTGTGTTGTTGTTGTTGAGGTCAGAGGTCACTGTGTGTTGTTGAGAGGTCAGAGGTCACTGTGTGTTGTTGTTGTTGAGAAGTCAGAGGTCACTGTGTTATTATTATTATTATCATTATAATTATCACTATCATCATTATCATTATTATCTTTATTATTATTATTATCATTATTATTATTATAATTATCTTTATTATTATTATTATTATCATTATTATTATCATTATCATTATTATCATCATCATCATTATTATTAATATTATCAGTATCCTTAT
>NW_004797426.1:902578-903985 GCF_000002075.1 Aplysia californica | reverse complement strand
CCATCTCTCTGGAATAGACGTCAGTGAAACAAATACATGTACCCATCTCTCTGGAATAGACGTCAGTGAAACAAATACATGTACCCATCTCTCTGGAATAGACGTCAGTGAAACAAATACATGTACCCATCTCTCTGGAATAGACGTCAGTGAAACAAATACATGTACCCATCTCTCTCTGGAATAGAAGTCGAGATGGTTGCGATTGGACAAAGAGCGCTCAATTGGTTTGAGAGGTAAAAATAGCGAGAGAATGGCCACCAAAGTTTGTTAACTCCAATAGCCTGAGAATCCCAGAAAACTGAAAACACCTTTACTTAGTTTGTACATTTATTCAACGTTTTTCAGTAAAATTTACATGTGGTTTTTTTTCATTGACATAAAAGGTGTTGAACAACAACAACAACAACAAAATCCATAAAAATGACTAAACTGGTAGACAAAAAATACCTGTTTTTTCGATTTGATTATTTGTGAGGCAGCGTGGAGGAATCAGGCTCTCGTCAAAAACAATCAAAGTGACGACACTTGCATTTTTCCACAGGTTTGTGAATTTTTCTCAAATTTTTTTTTTTTTGGCTCAACAACTTTCGTGCCCATTAAAGAACTCATTTCTGCGTGGATTTTTCTGAAAAGCGCTGATTAAAGGCACAAAAAAAATAAAAAATTTCAGTTACCACGGACTCTAAAGCTAAGGAAATAACTAATCTTTGGCGGCCGTTTTCTCACTAATTTTACCTCAGAAAACAGGTGACCCCCACCTCCTTCTTTCGAAAATATCTCGACTTGTATTCAAGATAAATGGATATTCTTTCCATCCAAATATAGACAAGTGAACAAGCTTTAAGATGATACCCATAACTCTACAAGCCCAAAAATTGACGAGAGCCAGATTCCACCACGATGCCTCACATTTTGACGAGCGCCTGATTTCACCACCATTTTTAAAAAATGTCCTAGCAATAGCACGCCCTCACTACTAATAATATGTCTCGCAGCAAAATGTTTGCATCGTTGACTCAGAAATTGGTATTTAATGTTATTTGTTGTTGTTATTCGTGAACGGCATTGCTGGCATTTGGGTATCTCTCTCTCTCTCTCTCTCTCTCTCTCTCTCTCTCTCTCTCTCTCTCTCTCTCCCTCTCTCTCTTTCTCTGTCTGTTTCTGTTTCTGTCTCTCTCTCTCTCTCTCTTTGACTCTCTCTCTCTCCCTTTCTCTCTCTCTCTTTCTTTGTCTGTTTCTGTCTCTCTCTCTCATTGACTCTCTCTCTATCTATTTATCCCCCTCCCCTCTTTCTCTGTCTCTCTTTCTCTCTATCTTTCTCTCTATCTTTCTCTTTTTTTCTCTCTCTCTCCTTCTCTCTCTCTCTCTCTCTCTCTCTCTCTCTCTCTCTCTCTCTCTCTCTCT
>NW_004797426.1:894367-901622 GCF_000002075.1 Aplysia californica | reverse complement strand
CCTCCCCCCTCCTCCCCCCTCCCCAACCTCTCTTCTCCCAACCAAACCCTCTTTTACAAACGAACCTCCCAGCTGATGGTACCCCTATAACATTATATCAATGTTGAAATCTCCGAGCAAGAGACTCAATTCTTTTTGAAGATGCCGCCACCTGTCTATAGGAAGGTATCTTATTCAGGTGGAGAGATTATTAAGGCCAGGGTACTCCCCCCCTCCCACCCACCTCTTCCCCAATCACCAGACCTTGTCTCCAAATAAGATCACTCGGGCTTCAAACCCACCAACCCACCCACCCATCACCGACCCATAATCATGATTACATCAACCCATGCGAAGAAGAGATGACATTCCTACATGCTTTCGTAAGCGCTTGTTTGAAAAGGACTGCTGCACTTACTGAATACGAATATATAATACATGTTATAACAACGGGGAATCCTTTTTCTTTCCGAAGTGTTTACCACGTACCTCGACCTTGAAAAGATAATTAAATAATATGCAGACACTCCTTTACAACGATGTTTCTTCTTTCCTATCAAACATCCATTATCTTCATCTCTTCTTTTTTTGTGTTCATTACTCTCTTATTGTGTTGCAAGTGCCGTAAAACTCTTACTAAATCTAAAAGATGTTTTCAAAGGATAAATAAATGTTTCCAGATTGAAAGTAATATGAAACGTGCCAAGGTAACACTCTCTCGGACTGATGCACCATGATTCTTATCTCCAACAAATCGTCCATTTGATGTTCTAATCTACCGAAATCATGGTTTTGACTTCTAAGATTGGTGAATGCGATTGGCAGTGTGAGGGAACGAAACATTCATTAGTGAGACATCGTGGTGAAATCAGGCGCTCGTCAAAATCAGGAAATCAAAGAAATTGGCCTTTTCGGGCTGTTGGGTAATCTTGTTTTGCTAATTGTGAGGCAGCGTGGTGGAATCAGACTCTCGTCAAAATAATCAAAGTGAAGAAACCTGCTTTTTTCCGCAGGTCTGTGAATTGTAATAAAATTTTTGTTTTTTGGCTCAACACCTTTCATGCCAATTAAAGAACTCATTTCTGGGTGGATTTTCCTGAAAAACGTTAATTAAAGGCACAAAATATGGACATTTTCAGTTACCACGGACTCTTAAGCTTAGGAAATAACTAATCTTTGGCAGCCATTTTCTCACTAACTTTTCGTCTGAAAACAGGTGACCCCCACCTCCTTCTTTTGCAAATATCTCGACTTGTATTCGGGATGAATTGACATTTTTTTCATCCAAATAAAGACAAGTGAACAAGCTTTAAGATGATACCAATAACTCTACATGCCCCCAAATTGACGAGAGCCTGATTCCACCACGCTGCATCACAATAAAAAAAATTTTTTTTTGGCTCAAAACCTTTTACATCCGTTTAAAAACACTTTTCTGTGTGAATTTTTATTGACAAATATTGTTTAAAGGCACACAAAATTTAATTTAAATTTTCATTTTTCAAGCACTCTCAAGCTTTAGAAGTTAAACAAACTTTGACAGCCCTTTTCTCGTTATTTTTATCAATCAAACCAGGAGACCCTGACCTCATTTAATCACAACTATCTCGATTTGTATTCCAGATAGATAGGTGTTGGTTTCATTGAAAGCAATTGCATAAGCTTTCAGATGACACCAATAACTCCACATGCCTAAAACTTGACGAGCGCGTCATTCCACCGTGTCCTGACACATTTCTCAGACTTTGACAGACAGAGGGGCTCTCTTCTGTAGCGACAGGTCGGGCTCAGAAGGTTTGATCTTGTTCGTCAAGTTTCAAACTTTTATTTCCTGTCGTACCGACAGCAAACTTGTTACATTTCTTAAAATAGGCTTACCAATTAATCCTGAACCATTTCGGAACTGCAAGTCGATTTGTTAAGCAGTGGACTGTGCATCTGAGACCAAGATATATTCGGAAACAGATCCAAGACGGTGATAAATTTGATCCACGACTGGGATAAATAATTTGTTAATTGATTCTTCTACCTCTGGCCGCTTCCAGTGGCAAGTTGCTCGTTTGGCGAAATCTCCAGCTTCCATAATTGAAGTAGATCTAGATACCTTGAAAAGCCCCAGAGTAAAGCAGCACAAAAATACAACAACAACAACAACAACAACAACAACAACAACAACAACAACAACAACAACAGCAGCAGAGGCAACAGCAACAGCAACAAATAAAAGCACAAGAAAAACTGTTGTTAAGTGAGAAAAAAGTAAACTTCCAGCACCAAAAGAACCGCTCCTCAGGGTTTGTGGGTTTTCTTACTTTTCATTTTTAACTGCTGCTGTTGCTGTTGCTGTTGCTGCTACTGCTGTTGCTGCTACTGCTGCTGCTGCTGCTACTGTTGCTGCTACTGCTGCTGTTGCTGCTACTGTTGCTGCTACTGCTGCTGCTGCTGCTACTGCTGCTGCTATTGCTGCTGTTGTCACTATAATAATAATAATGATACTACTACTACTACTACTACTACTACTACTACTACTACTACTACTACTACTACTACTACTACTACTACTACTACTACTACTACTACTACTACTACTACTACTATAATAATAATAATAATAATAATAATAATAATAATAATAATAATAATAATAATAAGGATATTAATAATAATAATAATAATAATAATAATAATAATAATAATAATAATAATAATAATAATAATAATAATAATAATAATATTAAGGAGTAAAAAAGGGTTGAGACATTGTTCACGGCTTTCAAACCTATTTTAAAAAATTTCCAGACCTTCTTACTAAGGCTGAATACCGTTTTGACAGCGTAATCAGTTTTACAGCATATTTTAACAATGATTCATTTTAGGGCCAAAAAAAAAATAATAATTGTTCTATCTGAGCCGTTCTCCCGCGGAGCATATATTAACGAGCTCAGGGAAATGGGAACACGGGGCGAGAAAACGTGTAGGAACATGACACTGGATGAACAATCTGACCGGTAGAATGAGTCAGGTGGCCAGGAGAACACTGACTGTGTGGTAGATGGGGGTGGGGGGTGGGGGGAGGGGGAGGGGGGGGATTAACATTACTATAATATCCTCGATTTAGTACAAGAGAATGGAAAGAGCAAAAAGATAAAGTAGGACGGGAGACAAACAGATGTCCACTGGGGGGTTATGCGCCTCGACAGGCGTCAACGTACGAATCTTTTATTTGATATACGTGTTTTTACAACACCCCCTTCGGGCACAATTTGGATTATTTGGTCGCTGTTAAGCACACGTGGGCTATCCCGAAAAACGCTGTTATGAGAAAATCGAAGGTAACGTTTTTGCTTCTTGTTCAGTTTCTTTCAAAGACCAGGAGAGTTTTCTCTACTATAACCAAACAAATCTACACACACATGAAAACAAACTTCTCCTATAGGTAGCGAAATGCTCACTCTTGGTGTAGGTCAAGATCTCTGGAAACCCACGAAATCTTGGTTAGCCCGCTTGTCCTTAAAAGCGACCATTTAAGAGGTTGCCTGCCTTTACTTCCCCAGCTCGAAGTCAGGTACCCAATACTGCTGGGTGGGCAGGAAGGGGAAAAATCCGTCTCCGAACCGAGTCTCGAACCCGGACTAACCACTCCGCCACCGCACCCTATAATGGCTGAGGTACCACATAAACAATCTTCCCACCCTGGAATCGAACTGCGGTCTTCTGTGTGTGTGAACGACAGGCCTAACAGCAGGACAACAGACGTCAAAACCTGGGACCTGGCGAAGTTAACGGTTAGAGCAAGAAAGAAATTAATGTTGTTCTATTCTCAAGATGAAAGAGGATCCGCTGAAGGGGCAAATAGAACACCCGTCCTTGTCAGCACTCACTAAAGTTTGAGTCCCCCCCCCCCCCCGGGGAGTGCCACTGAATGTAGTGTCATTAGGCCACTCCCAAAGGGGAGATATTAACATGTTCTTATGCACAGTAGAATTGTAAATGGGCTGATTTATCAATGTCATGCGCATACTGTGCCGGAGCAACATAGGGGGAACTGCTGCTTTTTCTTTCCTCATCCTAACTATCATCATTTTTCCTCTACTTCTTTTGTGTATTTGTCACTCTCTTGTGAACTGCTATTTCCGGGGTGTCTTGATAGTCGAAGCAGACTTTGTGCTGTTGAGGTTAGAGAGGTGAGCAGAGTAAGTCTGAATCCCCGTTTGCACTTCTCTGATGACATCCACCCTTGGCGTTCATATGACCTTATGCAGTTGCGAGCACCGTAAAACCTTACTGAAACTAAAAAGCTGGAGTTGTTGTATAAGCTTTGGCTAAGACGTATCACATCTGCCATCTTTCAAGAACTGCTGTCTTTCAGCCACACTCATGATATTGTAGGAAAGATCTGCACATTGCATTCTCGGAGAAGGGAGAAAAATCCTGGCGGTCCTGTGTGCAAGTTGCGCACGTTAAAGATCCCCTTTTGTGGGCCAAAATCGATAAGAGTAGTCTTCGGACGCCACCCGGGCAAAATTCAAAATTTCCTACTACTGCCCGCACGCTGTAGAAAAACTGCAGATAGAGTCACCAGGAACCCAGAGGAGGGAACAAATATGAGGCAGCGTGGTGGAATCAGGCTCTCGTCAAAATAATCAAATTGAAGAAACCTGCATTTTTCCACAGGTTTGTAAATTTTTATCAATTTTTTTGTTTTTTGGCTCAACACCTTTCCTGCCTATTACAGAACTCATTTCTGTGTGAAGTTTTCTGAAAAACGTTGATTTAAGGCTCAAAAAAGGGAAAATTTCAGTGACCACGGACTCTTGAACTAAGGAAATAACCAATCTTTGACGGACATTTTCTCACTAATTTTTCCTCTGAAAACAGGTGAACTCCAACTCCTTCAATCGCAAATATCTCCACTTGTATTTAAGATAAATTGACTTTTTTCCCCATCCAAATAAAGACAAGTGAACAAGCTTTAAGATGATACCAAAAACTCTACATGCACCAAAATTGACGAGAGCCTGATTCCACCACGTTGCATCACAAATTTAAGGAGGTGAAGGAGTGGGGGCAGAAAGTGGAGACGAAATCAGGAGGTGACAGGAGAAAATCTTGGAGAAGAACATTTTCCGTCTCTATCCGGATTCGAACCCGCGACCTAATGAATGAGAGGCGAACACCTTAACCTCTAGACCACGAGAGCCCCCACCTAAGCCATAGTATAAGTCATCAAAAATACCTCAAAATTTCCCCAGAGCACTTAAAGCTTCCACCTGTCAGAGTTGTTTTAGTAGAGGTTTTACGGCGCTCGCAACTGCATAATAAGGTCATATGAGCGCCAGAAGATTAGAGGTGTTACAAGAGAGTAACAAACATAAAAAGAAGGAGGGGAGATAAGGACGATAGATGTTTGATAGGAAAGAAGAAGCAAACCACACCAGAGCACCCGCCAACCACCCACACCTGTCAGAGAAGATACATACGTGCTGGAAATTGTTGGGCCGGACAGTGAACCTGGACAGGTCAGAACTAGACAGCAAGGACATTGTTTGTCATCGCGATGAAATCAGGCCCTCGTCAAAATTAGGAAATTGAAGATATCAACATTGTTATGTCGGTTTCGTAATTTTTTATTTAAAATTGAAAAAAAAAATAGTAGAGGTTTTTTTATGGCGCTCGCAAATGCATAATGTCATATGAGCGCCATAATTTTTTAAAATCGAAGTTTTTGTTTTTTGGTCAATACCTTTTACGTCCATTAAAAAACTCATTTCTATGTCGATTTTATTTTTAATCTTTTTTTTAAAAATAAGCTTATTTCGTGTACAAAAAAGTAAGTTTTCATTTTCCAAAGATTCTAAAGAGATAGAAGTCACCGAACTTTTATGGCGCAGGCTATCGGACTCGTACTCGTGAGACTGAGGAAAAAACGACGAGCGCATGATTCCAGCGCGCGGTGAGACAACCATGAACGTGCCACGTCAGCGGGCTGGCGTGACCACGAGGGACGGAGGACGACGTGACATTTGGACTCCCGACACACCGTCACGTGACGTGGCCGACCATCATCCCGTGGTCTGCGCTCATATGACCTTGTGCTGTTGCGAGCGCCGTAAAACCTCTACTAACACAACCTGGTAAAATCACAATGTCCCCCCCCCAAAAAAAAAAATAAAAAAAAAATAAAATAAAAATTAAAATTAAAAAACAAATTAAAGCCAAAAATACAAAGTATAGGTACGTCGTTATCAAAATATATGGAAACCAAAGAGTTGGTCGTCTCACCAGTCTATGGCGCTGTAAATTACTTGTGGAATAGTCACATGATGGCTTGTTTTGTAGGGTGGCTTGCAAAGGAAGTGGGGAGAGGGAGATGGAGAGAGACAGAGACAGAGAGAGAGAAAGAGAGAAGGAGAGGGAAATGGAGAGAGGGGGAGAAGGGGGGAGAGAGAGAGGGAGGGAGAGATCTTTTTCGAGTATCTGGGTGTGTTTTCTGTTGATGTATCCCTCTTCAATAACTCCATATAACACATAGTATGTCTTGTATTCCCCCCCCCCCAAAAAAAGAAAAAGGTTACGTCTTTAGTGCGCGTGCACACAGTTCATATAAGACGTTTTTTACCAATGTGATATTCAAGAAAATCTGTCCCCGTGAGTAATGTGTTTAGTTTTTAGTTTTAGTAAGAGTTTTACGGCACTGGCGAATAAGGTCATATAAGTGCCGAAGATTAGAGGTGTTACAAGAGAGTAACAAACACAAAAAAAGAAGGAAGGGAGATAAGGACGATAGCTGTTTGATAGGAAGGAAGAAACAAAGCACACCAGAGCACCCGCCAACCACCCACGGAGTAATGTGTTTCAAAGAAACCGACTTGAAAAATGATTAATAGGGAGTGACCTGAAAAAATTATACAATAACAATTTATTACTGTTGCGATGCTGCTAATACAAGAAGTTGGAATACGTAAAAAAAGAAATAAATAAAATCCACGTTATCTTCTACAGCACAATAACATTAAACAACAATCTGGGAGGCATTGTTGCAATGCCGAGGACTAAAAGATGTTGGAAGACGAAGCAAAACTGAGGTTATTTACTGTGGCGCATTACCATTAACCAACCAGGGAGCCAACATCATGTGATTTCCTGCTTCTTCTTGAAAAAAACACACAAAAACAACGAGTTTTATGGTCTACTTGAATGTTGCCAAGCATTTGTCATTCTTACATTTGTGTAGATGATGCGGCGAGAGAGAGAGAGAGAGAGAGAGAGAGAGAGA
>NW_004797426.1:892215-893559 GCF_000002075.1 Aplysia californica | reverse complement strand
GGGGGGTGTAAAGGAAACCTCAAAATGTGCCACGCGCTGTGGAATCCGGCGCTCGTCTATTTCTGGATAATATGTTATGGAGATATTTGTATCGTCTTACAGGTTGATCATTTGCCTTGCATTTGATGAAAAAAATATCCTTACACGTTTTTCATTTGGTAGGAAATTTTGAATTTTGCTCGGATGGCGGTCGAAGCCTACTCTAATCGATTTAAGACCACCAAGGGATCTTTAACGGCGAAATTTGCACGCGCGACCTCCGAGATTTTCTCGCCTTTGTCCGCGAAGGCCAGATGCAGAGCTTTCCCACCAGAAGATCAGGGATGTGGCTGAAAGACAACAACAATAAAATGGAGCCAAGGAGTAGCGGTAGAAAGGCACCGCCATCTTCAAAGGCCGATGATTCCAAACATACTGTCAAACACGAGCAAATGTACCGACCTGCCCCCAGCCTCCCCTCCCTCCCCCCCCAAAAAAAACAACCCCCACCACCCACTCACCCCCTAGAAAAAATAGGTCCCGTCTAATCCCGCCCCAGCTATTTGTTGAAGCCAAAAAAACAAAAAAATAGTATGTACCCTGCAAATGTACCAACGTTAAGGACGAAAGGGTTATTGCAAAAGTCGACTACTATTTGTGAGGCAGCGTGTTGGAATCAGGCTCTCGTCAAAATAATCAAAGTGAAGAAACTTGCATTTTTCCACAGATTTGTGAATTTTTATCAAATTTTTGTTTTCTGGCTCGACACCTTTCATGCCGATTAAAGAACTAATTTCTGTGTGGATTTTTCTGATTCACTAATTTTACCTCTGAAAACAGGTGACCCGCACCTCCTTCAATCGCAAATATCTCGACTAGTATGCAAGATAAATGGATATTTTTTCATCCAAATAAAGACAAGTGAACACGCTTTAAGATGATACCAATAACTCTTCATGCCCCCAAAATGACGAGAACCTGATTTCACCACGATGCCTCACATTTTATTGCACGTGTGCAAACCTGCGTTTTTATTTTCGTCGTTTTATTATGCAAAGTTTTATGCATATTTCCACTGCAGACACAACTTGTATCAGCTGCCAGCATCCTCACTGCTCCTTTACCAACGCCAGTGGTTTCAATAGTTGTAAAGCGCGTAGAGCATGCTCTTGAGCACGGATATGCGCTATATAAATGCAATTATTCTTCTTATTATTATTCATGCCTGGTTGTAGAGTCGATCGTTTATTTTTAAGGCATGCTTGAGCTAATGTTGAAATGGTGAAAAGGGTCATTTGTTCTTCCAAAAAGGTGAAAAACGGAGACTAACTAACGCTTTCTTTTCGTGGGGGGTGGGGTTGGGCG
>NW_004797426.1:890299-891887 GCF_000002075.1 Aplysia californica | reverse complement strand
GGGGGGGGGGTTTGTGGGAGGGTGGAAATAAAGTGGAAGTTGAGGGGTACATCATTTTGTTGGCAATGATAAGCCTATCACTTTCTAGGGTAAAAAAATAACCCACCACTCTCTCGTGATAGATTTATTCTCTTGATGAAACAGAGCGTGCCCAAAAGCGGCAGTTTCTAGAATCTGGTCGGTGATCCCAGCCCAGAGAGTGACCCCAGCCCACATAGGAGGTCAACCGGAAACAGTGCATTAGCAAAATGAATTGTCCGATTTAGAAGGATCTTTGGTACAGCGAAACCACCGGGCAACCTCTTAATTAGGTTCATAATGAAGTAAGTCAATATAACGTAAGGGCACGTAAGATCATATGTGAGGCAGCGTGGTGGAATCAGGCTCTCGCCAATTTTTGGGCATGTAGAGTTATTGGTTTCATCTTAAAGCTTGTTCACTTGTCTTCATTTGGATGAAAAAAATATTCATTTATCTTGAATACAAGTCGAGATATTTGCGAATGAAGGAGGTGGCTGTCACCTGTTTTCAGAGGTAAAATTAGTGAGAAAATGGCAACATTTTAAAGAAAAACCCACATAGAAATGAGTTCTTTAATGGGCATGAAAGGTGTTGAGCCAAAAAACAAAAATTTGATAAAAATTCGCAAACCTGCGGAAAAATGCAATTCTTCACTTTGATTATTTTGACGAGAGCCTGATTCCACCACACTGCCTCACATATCATTATTAGGAAAAGTTGATAGTTTCCAAGCAGTAGCACAGATTGTCAAGCGCATAGAGACTGCTGTTCCACGGGAATACTGTAAGTTATACAAATGTGAGGCAGCGTGGTGGAATCAGACTCTCGTAAAAAAAAATCAAATTGAAGAAACTAGCATTTTTCCGCAGGTTTGTGAATTTTTTAATTTTTTTTTGGTTTTTCGGCTCAACACCTTTCATAGCCATTAAAGAACTAATTTCTGTGTAGATTTTTCCGAAAAACGTTGATTAAAGGCACAAAAAATGTAAATTTTCTATTACCACGGACTCTTGAGCTAAGGAAATAACTAATCTTGGGCGGCCATTTTCTCACTAATTTTTACCTCTGAAAAGAGGTAACCCCACCTCCTTCATTTGCAAATATCTCGACTTGTATTCAAGATAAATGGACATTTTAAAAATACAAATAAAGACAAGTGAACAAGCTTTAAGATGTTACCAATAACTTTACATGCCCAAAAATTGACGAGAGCCTGATTCCACCACGCTGCCTCACAAATGCTGTCTATTATTAAGAACTAGCGGGGTACCCTGTTCGCTGAACGAACTCAAGAGAATCGATCGTCAAACCATTATGGAAACAGTGCGCACTACTTGTGAACGGATCCTCACTTGTTTACAATGGCGTTTTAGAAGATGGACTTTCCCAAGATTAGATCTGAATGAAACTAATGAAAAACTGAAAATTAAACTGTGCAGTGAGTTCAGACTCCTTAATATACAGGTGCACCCTTTAAATGATTCTGAACCACCGTTAAATTTTTCCAATTCGAAAGTTAAGTGGTTCGGAAGTTTTAGGCAACCAAAGTGACGGACTTTCACAATAT
>NW_004797426.1:886729-888158 GCF_000002075.1 Aplysia californica | reverse complement strand
CCCCCCCACACACCCCTTTTCCCCTACGCATAGATACACATAAGTAAGTGAGCCAAAGTACAGGATATCTTTCACGTCAAATTATAATCATAATGATTATACCACCTAAACTATAATTATTTTAAGCAGTACGACAGTTTTGGGACATGGGTACTCGCGCCAACAGCGTCTCGCCTCGAGTACCATCCTTGCTTCAGAACTCCTCAGATAATGTGAGGCAGTGTGGTGAAATCAGGCGCTCGTCAAAATAACGAAATCGAAAAATAAAACAGGCATATTTCCTTCAGTTTGGACATTTTTATCAAATGTTTATTTTTTGCGTGTGAATTTTACTGAAAAACATTGATTTAAGGGACAAAATAATATTTAATGTCATTTTTCAGTTTTCAAAGACTCTTTAGCTATGGAGTTACCTAAATTTGGCGGCCATTTTCTGGCTAATTTCACCACTGAAACCAGGCAACCTCACTTCCTTCAATCACAATTATCTTAAGCACTGTTAAAAATATTTGAATACCTATTTCATTAGAGGCCAAACGAATACATCAACTTTAAGATGAATTCCAATAACTCCACAAGGCCAAAAATTGACGAGCGCATGATTCCACCGCGCCGTGACCCACATTTCCTGCCAAACCAGCGTGACTCGCGTGAATGTTAATAATAATAATAAAAAATGGCATTTGTATAGCGCATAAGCAAGCTCTATGCGCTTTACACTATATTATTACCCCAGCAGACCATGGAACACTCAGAAACATTCTCAGCTTCACGGGAAGCATACACGAGATTATCACCAAACACTTACCTCGCGAGGACAGGGCGCGCAGAGACTGTCAAGGACACATAATGTCTTCACAGAGGATTCCCCTGCTCGCTATGTGAAACGGCATACATAACATATTATTAATTTAATTTAATCAGCTGAATGTTAAAGGCACTTAACATGTATTTCTGTTTTAATAGAAATAAATTTGAAATTCATTTTGGTAAATGAACCGGTTCTCTTCTTACGAGTCCACCAAAGACTCAATATTTCGAATAAAATACGCTACGGCGTCTTTTTTATTTTTTATTATTTTTTTGGGGGGTAAGTGTTTTACGGCGCTCACAACTGCATAAGGTCATACGAGCGAGTTGGGCTTATTAAGCATTTTTCAGTTGGAAGGAATTAATTTAGAATTTAGCCCTGGTGGCTGGCGAAGTCTACTCTTGTCAACTTTGGGACCACCAAGGGATCTTTAACGAGCTCAACTTGAACATGGGACCTTCGGGATTTGCTCACCCTTATCCAAGAAGGCTAGGCGTTAGATCTTACCTACCTTAAGAACAGGCGTGTGGTTGAAAGATATTAGTAAGAAGAAGCCAAGGAGTAGCTGTGGAGAGGCTGCAGAAAGAGTCAGGAGCCCAGAAGAGGGAGCAGGAGGAG
>NW_004797426.1:882143-883352 GCF_000002075.1 Aplysia californica | reverse complement strand
ACATACACATCTATTGATGCACGAACAACAGACTGCACAAAAAGAAAGGTGTCTTCATTCTTTTGCTCTCAGTAATAGAAGACCGCCTTGATTCAACTGAATCACGTAGCGAGACGAACGGTCACCCCAACCCTCTCTCACCCCTCCCCCACCTCCGACCCCTCCCACCCGTATCAATCCCTTCCCATTTTCCCCCAAGCAACTATTCTTTACCAGAATCAGACTGTCTTTTCGTATTCCGTAATCCATCTTTTGAAACTCTATGAACTGAAAAACTAGGACTTAAGCTGAAAAAAAGCCACCATTGAGCAGAAGCAATGTATGAAAACATCGTGTTGAAGAAAAGATTAGTGGGTTAAGTACACAAAAGATAAACGATCTTTTTAGTTTGGTGTAGCTTAAATAGTTCATTCTTTTTCACGCTATTGTAAGATCATCATAGTTTATTAGTTGATCGTTCTTGACAGTATTGTAAGATCATCCTAGTTTATTAGTTGATCGCTCTTGACAGTATTGTAAGATCATCCTAGTTTATTAGTTGATCGTTCTTGACAGTCTTGTAAGATCATCATAGTTTAATAGTTGATCGCTCTTGACAGTCTTGTAAGATCATCCTAGTTTCCTAGCTTGTCCTTCTTGACACTATTGTAAGATCATCATAATATCATACCTCCAGGGACACTGCTCCATTGTCCAGAATGTCAAGATCAGGGATCTCTACGCCTTTTCTCTACCAGTCACCTGTAAGTACCTAGTCTTTTGAGGGGTCACGAGATAAAAGAAATAGGGCAGAACGGATGACTTCATAATGTCTGTGAACAGTAAATCATCTGCAATGCAAAAGTGAGAGTTGTTGTTCGGGAAGTAAGGGAAAAAAATTGCCACAGAATCAGCATTTTTCTTTTGACCTAATTCCAGCCTTCACATGACATACATTGTAATCAGCAAACATTGAAACAAAAATAAATAAATCAAAAAACTTTATTACGACTTTTATTTTTGTTCTGAATACCTCGCACAAAATGTGTGTTCTAGAATGTTTAATTTGGAACAGACGTAAGTGATTTTAAAACTAGTTTGTTTGACCTACAATACAGAAAGAGAAATATTTTATTATATCTTATAAAACGAAAAGGCTTAAAATAAAAAAAAATAAAAAATAAATAAAAATAAATAAACATACACATACCACCATATTATTATTATCAC
>NW_004797426.1:875993-878414 GCF_000002075.1 Aplysia californica | reverse complement strand
ATGATGGTGATGATGATGAAGATAATGATGATGATGATGATGATGATGATGATGATAATGATAATGATGATGATGATGATGAAGATGATGATGACGATGATGATGATGATGATGATGATGATGATGTGATGATTGTAACAAATACATGTGCAGTGTCTCTGTAATCGAGAATCCCTCCAATGTTATAACATGATGTTGACATTCTGTACTTGAGAGGCCAGCGTGTTCAGCTGGAACATCCAAACTATGTTCCATACAACATCTCCGTCTTGTCAGATTGAACGACCAGTGTGCGTGGTTCATACCGTCTGCTTTCCGCACCACATTGTACACATGTCTTTTTTTATAGCAGACGGTTTTACGGCGCTCGCAACTGCATAAGGTCATATGAGCGCCGTTGTACATGTCTGCAGTGTGGATTTAGTCGAGGAACGCTCCGATGTATTTTGTTATAATATTTCTGTGTCGGTGGGGTGGGTCAGAGTGTGCCTCACTCCGGAAAGTCACCTTTTTCCTCTTACTTCTTTTCCTTCTGTCTTCTTTTCCTTCTGTCTTCTTCACACCCATTTCCTGCGTCCCAGTTTCTCCCCTGTCTATTATTTGTGGCGCATCGTGGTGAAATCAGGTGCTCGTCAAACTACTGAGAGTGAAGAAACCGCCCCTTTTTTGTCCAGTTGGCCACATTTTATCAATTTTTTGTTTTTAGGCTTAGCACCTTTAATGTCCATATGAAAACACATGAAACTTTCAGGTGAATGTTTACTGAAAACGTTGATTAATGGCATAAAATATGTAAAGTTTCAGTTTTCTAGGACTCTATAAACGATAGAAGTTATCAAATTTGGGTGGCCATTTCCTCGCAAATTTTACCTTTGAAACCTGTGATACTCCCACCTCCTTCAAAGGCTAATATCTCGATTTCTATTCAAGATAGCTTTTTTTACAGGGAACTAAGACAAATGAATGAGATTTCAGATGATATAAAAACTCCAAACACCCCAAAATTGACGACACCTGATGCCATCTCGTTGTGACACATTTTATTTTGCCTGGAGTTTCTCATTGTATCAAGTGGAGACGCCAGTGTGTGATTTAGTAAATGTAACCTTCAGTTGAGTATTTAGACGGAAAAAAGGTAGTATTATTATAGAGATAGTTACTTTTTAAAATATAAAATAAGAACAAAGGCGAGAAAAGGACGATATAAAAATAAATTTTAAATTAAGGATTTTGGTACTCAGAGTTTTAATAAACAGAACGATTTTTGATTAAATGTAGTATAATGTTTTTAATAAAAATTTAGGAGAAATGTAACAAAATTGAAAATAGAGTGATTATGGATTATCAATACAATCTGATCTACAACTGAGAAGTCTGTGTGGAGACCTCAGAGCTTTTCCCGGCTTTCTTGCATGCTACCAACAGGTGGGCTGAGGAGGGGGGGGGGGGCTAAATCAAACGTCGATGGTCACTTTTAAGCACAAGGGGGCTATCCCGAAAAATGCTGTTTTGAGAAAATCGAAGGTAAAGTTTTTACCCCTTGATCAGTTTCTTTAAAAGACAAGGAGAGTTTTGTCTATAACCAAACAAGCATACTACAGCAATGAAATCAAACTTCTTTTATAATCTAGGTAACGCAATGCCCACTTTTGGTGTAAGTCAAGGTTTCTGAAAACGTCTTAAATCTGGGTTAGCCCGCTTGTCCTTAAAAACGACTACCTAAAATCCCGATGGTTCGCCACTCATCTCTCTGTATGTCTGGGTGATCTAAAACAGCCTGTTTGTTCCTGTTTTCTCATCAGTATGTGTTGTGTGAGTAAATTATTCCCGGTCTACCTCTGTTCATTTTCCTTCTTTTTTATCTCCCTCTGGGAGAAAGAATGATTAAATAATTATGTTCAAGACTTCCTTGCCAATTCAAGTGTCCCGAAAACAGTACGAACATTAATTTGTCTCTTCCTAACTTTGTTTTAAAAAAATTGATTAATCAGAGGAGTCCGAGTGACAACATGGGGAAGGTACCAAATCTTTTAGGGGTACGGAAATAGCTGTATCTGAGCACAGGAGAAACCTGAAGGAAATCAACAAGTGCTCACCGTCCCTCGTCGGCTGCCTGTCGTATTTCTGCTTCTCTACCGTCCTACTTGATTAACCTAGCCTTTGAGGTGTCATGTAATGGCTAGACTGAGCCAATGGCCACCGTTTGATGAATCTGAGAGGGGATATTGTTGAACTTGACTACTCGTCGTTATGATAGAAGATAAGAAAAGATAAGATAAGATAAGATAAAATAAGATAAGATAAGATAAGATAAGATAAGATAAGATAAGATAAGATACGATAAGATAAGATACATCTTTATTGTCCAGATCCTGGCACATTGGTTTGGTGTTCCACCACGAGTACACACACACACACACA
>NW_004797426.1:873077-875893 GCF_000002075.1 Aplysia californica | reverse complement strand
CACACACACACACACACACACACACACACACACACACACACACACACACACACACACAGAGATACACGAGTAGGAGGTGGTATATTAATGATAATGGTTATTTTCTGTCGTAATTGCTTAAATAACCTTGTGCTCTGAAAACGACACGGGTTCTATGCGAAAGATTGCCTTACAAGTAGCGAGGTGGTTTCAAACTATCGTGAAGAAGTCGTCAAAAAGAAATGTGAAAATTTGTTAAGGGCAGAAACACAAAGGTTTGATTAATTCATCTAAAGACACATTATCATCTTTATGAAGTACCAGATATGAAGCAGACATTAACAACCATGCTTGACCGGCCATTCATTTCTCTGCTCTGATACTCTTTAAAAAAAGCTAAAAACATTCTCATCTTTACGAAGTACCAGATCTGAAGAAGACATTTTGCAGTCATGGTTCGCCATTCATTTCTCTGATCTGCTCGGATACTCTTTTTAAAAAAAAGCTAAAAACATGATCATCCAAGTCTGTCGTTGTTGTCCGCCGTCCGTTTATGTCTTCCAAACATCCCCATTGACAAGTGTCAGGTGTGAGACACACATCCCCATTGACAAGTGTCAGGTGTGAGACACACATCCCCATTGACAAGTGTCAGGTGTGAGACACACATCGCCATTGACAAGTGTCAGTTGTGAGACACACATCGCCATTGACAAGTGTCAGGTGTGAGACACACATCGCCATTGACAAGTGTCAGGTGTGAGACACACATCGCCCATCTCTCCTCTGCATTCACTTCATTGCTTGGATGCCTCTAAACATCTACATAAAGTATAATTATCACCCCAGTCTTTTCTCGCTATCTACCCATTCAATGTCTCCTAATAAGAAATAATGTTTAAGAAATATTTTTACGACATACGAAAGCAAAGAAATTATGCATTTATCAAATAAGCCCAAGATAACTTTTGCTGAAGCAAGATACACCTGTTGATGTGTTGAAACGCCGTAGTATGTTGTGTTCAGTGTTATTATCATTTAGTAGAGGTTTTGGAGGAGCTCGCAACTGCATAAGGTTATTGTTTTCAGTTTGAGAAACCTTTACCTACAAAGTTTATCTACTTTATTTCTTGTTATGTTGAAGCAGGATCACACCACAAGTGGATTGTTTCAATAGTTATATGTGAGGCAGCGTGGTGAAGTCAGGCGCTTGTCAAAATAATGAAGTTGTAGAAATTGGCATTTTCCCTCCGCTTTGACAATTTTTATCGACATTTCGTTTTTAGCTTCTTCACCCCCTTTTATGTCCATTTAAGAACGCATTCATGTATGGGTTTTACTGAAAAACATGGATTAAAGGCACAAAAATGTGCATTTTCAGAGTCCACGGACTATCAATCAATGGAAATCACCAAACTTTGGAGGCCATTTTCTCGCTTATTCTACCTCTGAAATCAGGCGACCCCCATCTCCTTTAATTGCAAATATCTCAACTTGAAATTCTAGAAAAATGGTTTTCTTTTCATGGAAAGCAAGGCAAATGAACAATCTTTAAGATGATACCAGTAGCCCCACAAGCCTGATTCCACCGCGCTGTGACACATTATTGTCAATCAAAGTTGCAAGAAGACCGAAGCCAATAGCTTCAGCAAAGTCCCATAATCAGATCTACCAGAGTTTTAGAAAAAAATAGAGATTTAAATATTATTACTAGACCTGTAATCCTCGGAGTTTTGAAGTAAAGTTTTAACAAAAAGTTGTATTTTTAGTTTAGTTGTTAATGAGTCAATAATTTCTCTCGGTTCGGCCCAGCAATTGCACCCTTTCCGTAAACTGCTCAAAATGAGTCAGTAAGTATAATAGGGTTTTAACGCCCCTATCAACACTATTAGGTTATAATTTAAGAGCTGCGACCTCCGAGTTTAACGCTCGTCTCCTATAGGGGCGAGCCAAATGTTTTGAGAGCATTGAAAACGCTACAAAACTACCATACTTCAGAAACTCCAAGTCAGGAAATAGAAGGGGGCTCTCGTGGCCAAGAGGTTAAGGTGTTTGTCTCTCTATCAAAGGTCTGAAAAAATTGTCTTCTCTAAAATTGTCTCCTTTCACCTCCTTTCTTGCTCTCTAGCAATGTCCTGTCGTCTGCTTTCGTCTCCACTTTCTGCCCCCACCCCCTCACCTCCTTTACCCTCTCCTCTGGGCTCCTGACTCTTTCTGGAGCCTTGCTACTGTTACTCCTTAGCTCCTTCTTACTGCTGTCTTTCATCCACACCCCTGATCTTCTGGTAGGAAAGATCTACACATAGCCTTCTCGTGAAAGGGCGAAAAATCTAGGAGGTTCTGTGTGAAAGTTGCGCACGTTAAATATCCCTTGGTGGTTTAAAATCGATAAGAGTAGGCTTCTTGTAAAATTCCAAATTTCCTACCAACTGACAAATGTTAAATGTGTCCCGCGCGCTCATATGGCCTTACGCAGTTGCGAGCGCCGTAAAACACTTACAAAAACAAAACAAATAAAGAACTAAGGAAACCGAACCAGAGCCTTCCGTTTCGTGGTTCAGCAAGGTACTACCTGAGCTGACGGGGTGCCTTCAGATGCTCTATCTAGTTTATGAAATGAAAAATGTCGACACAGATCCACTGTCATAGATTCTTTTCAATAAACCACAATTTCGTTGTTGTTGCTTTTTCTCATTTAAAATGAATCTTAATATTATTTCCCTATTTCCAATTTTTTCTTTAACATTATAATGTTACTCATTTCATTATAACCACTATTTTGTATTGTGTCTTACATAATTTTTGTTATAATAATAATAAATATTGTATTATTATTA
>NW_004797426.1:871451-872402 GCF_000002075.1 Aplysia californica | reverse complement strand
GGGGGGTATGGAATAAGGAGCGCGGGGCGATACCTTTGAGTAGACTGACGACACATGGACACCCACCTTCCTGCCACTGCGTCTGGAATATTATGTGAAAACTGGCATTTCTTAAAATAATAAAATCGAAGAAAACGGCTTTTTTTTGTAGCAAGTTAGGCAATTTTAATAGATTTTTTGTTTCTTTGGCTCAACATCTTTTATGTCCATTTAAAAACACATTTCTGTGTGAATTTCACTGAAACATTTGATTATAAAGGCACACAAAATATAAACAGTTTAGTTTCTAAGGGCTCTCAAACTATGGAAATTACCAAACTTTGACAGCCATTTTCTCGCCAATTTACCACTGAAGCCAGGCGAGCTCCACCTTCTTCAATCGCAAGTATCACAATTTCTATTCAAGATAGATGGGTACATTTTTCTTGTAGATCAAGAGAATAGAATAAACTTTAGGATGGTACCAAGAACTCCACATGGTTCAAAATTGACGAGCGCCAGATTCCATCAGGTTGTGACTCAGATTATAACTACTCAAGTCCAAATTACAAATAAAACATAAAATCCAAATAATTGACGCTTTTGGAAAAGTTGTTTGTAATTGGCGTACACAAATGTATTACTACAAATATATGTTTTAGTAAGAGTTTTACGCACTTACAACTCAATAAGGTCATATAAGTGCCGAAGATCAGAAGTGTTACAAGAGAATAACTAACACAAAGAAGGAGGAAAGATCAGGACGATAGTTGTTTAATAGGAAAAAAGGAGCAAACTACACAGGAGCGCCCGCCAACCACCCACACTATAAATATGCAGGAATAATACACAATTATTATAATTATAAACGTATCCAAGCCATATATTTTATCATTGAGATGGTCGCCACTGTGCAACGGCTGGTTATGGGCCAGGTTTATCGTGTCGTCTTGCTTGAGGACCAGTGATCAC
>NW_004797426.1:869353-871176 GCF_000002075.1 Aplysia californica | reverse complement strand
CACACACACACACACACACACACACACACACACACACACACACAACACACCTGACTTGCGTGTGTACGAGCAGCATTGAACCACAACTGAAGAGGGAACGTTCTCGCCTTTTTCTCTTTTTCTTTTTCTTTTTTTTTTTTCTTTTTCTTTTTCTTTTTCTCCCCTTAAAAAGTGTCAAGGGAATGCAATGGGTGAAATCTGGAGTATTTCCTAGTGATACATAAAAGACTGAAACCTAAAATATGAGTTACTTCTCGGATTCAAGCCTTATGTTAAGGAAATCGATACATCATGCTTATAGGTGAAGTTTTTACAATTTGCAAGTATGAAACAATAAAAGACATGTTTTTGTTGAAGAACATGGCATCAATTTTTTTTAAAGTACAAATGTGACCCTATTGTAGATTTTTGGCCAATATCTCCGTTTGTGCATTGCGAGAAGTAACTCATTTTGTCAGCACGCCTCACAATTATGTTATTTAATTTCTTCTTCTGCTCAAATTTGTTAAATTCAGCCCCCGTCATGCTCTTATTGAATGTTACTTTGGTTATGCTGAAACTTGAGGGTTGAAGATGACGCAAAAGTCGGCGACAGCAGAGTTGAAATAAAAAGTAAAGTTGTTCCCGCATCCGATCCGGACATTGGGGATTGCCTTGTTAGTGAGACAACTTCCTGGGCCTTCGACATATTGTGGTAGGATGGTCAGTTCCTTTCCACGCCGCCTTTATTTCCCCAACTCGAAGTCAGGTACCCATTACTGCTGGGTGGGCAGGAGGGGGCGAAAAAAATCCCGTGTCCGAACCGAGGCTCGAACCTGGACTTTCCGCTTCGGAGACGAGCGCAGAGTTATAATAAATGTATTATAATATTGTTGTAACAATTTTTCATTATCGTTAAATTGTTGCCCGTTATAGTTATCATCTTCACTGCCAGCTTTTCTACAGCTAAAATCTCGGAGGCCCCGAGTTGCGCACTTGGTGGTCCAAAATCGATAAGAGTAGGCTTTGGCCGCTACCCGGGCAAAATTCAAAATTTCCTCCCAACTGAAAATGTTCAATTTAATGTGTCCCTCGCCTTCATATGACCTTGTGCAGCTGCGAGCGCCGTAAAACTCTTCCTGAAAAAAATTGGTTGTTTTAGATGATACTATTCCTAAGTTTTTATAATTCTTATTAACATCCTCGGCCATTATCATCCTCTGGATCATTAAAATTCCTATTCTTAGTACTGCTATAAATATTATTGCTGTTTTATTAAAGGTTGTTTTTTGGGGTGGAGGGGTGGATTGTTATTCATAGCTTAAAATGAAGATCAACCTTTCCACTTGATAGGTGTCGTCAAGGCTACAATACAGAGACAAAATATTTAGAAATTCGTTATATCCAAAAACACACACAAAAAAACAACAACAAATACAAAACAAACAAATACGCCATAATAAAGAGAGAAGAAAAGGAACATTAATTCAGAACGGTGGTGGTTGGGGAACATTCGTGAATTTAAAGCAGATCATAATTTGAGTGTTGAAAGTGGACCAGATTCTTTGAGGCTCCGTGCCATCCCAGTGTGTTGGGTTCACTTAGACCTGGCGGCTCGGAGTGGGGTAAGCCCATCTATGGGTAAGCTCATCTATGGGTAAGCTCATCTATGGGTAAGCTCATCTATGGGTAAGCTACAGAAAAGCTCCGCGCTGTAAAGAAGTGCAGAAAACTGAAAGTCTTATAGAAAATACTGGAGAGACAGTCTCTTTTGCGTTGAGAGGTATTCGTGTTTCTTTAATAGTGCAGAACAAGTTGGGATCTTGTCAGGCTATTTGGTGAGG
>NW_004797426.1:866396-869186 GCF_000002075.1 Aplysia californica | reverse complement strand
GAGGAAGGGAGAGGGGAGGAGGGAGGGGGAGGAGGGAGTGGGCGTGGAAGAGGGATTGGGGGAGGGATTGGGATAGGGGGAGGGAATGGGGAAGGGGAGAGGGAGTGCACTTCTTCACGATGTTCCAGCTGTAAAGATGACGGGGATTGTTACTCACAGTGTGGAGAGGTCACTGCTGTGGTTTGTCTCGTCAGTTATCTGTATATCTGACGCCCTGGGAGTTAACGTTTCGCCTCGTTATTATATAGCGACTTAATTAAGCGGGTGGATGGTTCATGGAATTCTTTTTGCTCAACTCTAAGTTCGAGAATACCCTCTTGGGATTCAAACTGCGGACCCCTCGCATTGCAGTCAACATGCGCTACTCAATGGCTTGTGTGGGCAGTCTGTCCCTGAAGTTTAAGTTTCCCCGTCCAGGCAAATCAACAATTGAGTGGTCACGACGCGGTGAAATCAGGCGCTCGTTAATTTTTGGGGCATAATTTGGAGTTATTAGTATCATCTTAACGTTTGTTCAGTTGTCTTGCTGTCGGAGAAAAAAATACCCATCTATCTTGAATAGAAGTCAAGATGTTTGAGGTTGAAGAAGGTGGGGTCGCCTGGTTTCAAAGGTAGAATTAGCGAGAAAATAACCGCCAAAGTTTGGTTATTTCCATAGCTTGAGACTCCATGGATACTAAAAACTTACTTTTTCGTGCCTTTAATCTACGTTTTACCAGTAAAATCCACCCAGAAATCTGTTTTTTTATTGGACAACAATGGTGTCAAGCCAAAACCCCCCCAAAAAACAACTAAAAAATTCGACAAAAATTGCCAAACTGGCAGAAAGATGTCAATTTCTTCAATTTCGTTATTTTGACGAACGCCTGATTTCACCACAATGTCTTACAATTTTTATTTTACTGACATTACATTGGGTCCATATCTACAGAACATGTTTTCTATTCGACACGTCGACCGCTGATCCCAATGCACGTTTTCATCCGATGTAGCCAGCGGCCAAACACAATGACCATGACGTCAACTTTGGCCAAAGTCCTTAGACCACCATAATTTATTGTTTCGAGCACGATTTCTTCCCGGACTTCAGATCAGCCCCCCCCCCCCTCCATACGACTTTCATTTTTTCCCCCAAATAAAAGGAGGACAGTGGCACTCCTAGGGAGGAAAAAAAGGGGGGAGTGGCATCTAGATCACAGGCAGCGAAATGTGTAGAAAGGCAACAGACAAAGATGATCATATTCTAAACATAACACGTTTTGTTGTCTTAACTCAGCTAAAAGACTTGAAAATTACATTCCACATCATATTAGTTCATCCCGAGAATGTCTTATCCAACGTGAGAATCTCAGATTCCATAACCCGACACACGGACAGGCACGTACACACATTCTCTGCACACAGGTCAGCCCCACTTCCTGAAGCATTTTCCTCTGGAATGTTCATTGTTGTCGATGTACATAGTTCATAACAATATCCTTTGAAGAACGATAAATTAATGCTCTTTTTAACGCAGCTGGAACCAGTTTTCAAATTTCGCCAACTTTTAAAACTTTAATGGGTTTTTTATGGTTGTATGTTTTTTTCCTTTCTTTGTTTGTTTTTGTTTGTCGGTTTTTTTCCCTCGAGTTGCTCTCATGGCTGACGCCGCGGTGTGGTAGACCCAAGGTGCGCTAGATTCTGCTCCGAAGATTTACGTACGGTCTGTTCTATACTCCGCCATCTGTTCTATATTCAGTCATCTGTTATATACTTAGCCATTAGCAAAATTGTCTTTCCTTTCTTTCTCCGACACCATGACTGTTCGCAAAGAAAGTTGTGTGTGTTATACATGTATTTTGTTTCGATATAATTCTCCAGCACTGCACGCAGGTTAATGGAAGCGTCATATTTTGATTGACTCAAATAAACAATCGTTAGTAGGCTTTTGGGACACCTGGATAGACATAAAGGTCTTGAACGTCTAGCTCCCACTGGCAACATTGAAGTCAAACGAGACAGGGGTAGGCTCTCTATATATAGACCACAAGAGCTCTGTGTTATGTGTGTTGCGATGTGTCGTGTGATTGTGTGTAGCTGGTTCTGTCTACAACACACTACACGGTAATCCGCATGTCATTAGGAAATGGCTATCTTGCCCAGAACCCTCCCCCCTCTTCAACACACACACACACACACACACACACACACACACACACACACACACACACACACACACACACACAAGTTAGGAAAAGGTCCTGTCTGTTTTGCGTTTAAAATTCCCAAACTTTGACGTCTAGTATTTTAAAATGTGAATGCGGCTGGTTGCGTGAAACTATCAGGATGTCTCTGTTTGAAAGCTTTCTTTGACCACTCCCACACAGTCACATTAGTAAGGTGGATAGAAAACCAAACTCCGACGATAAATTACCCCTTTACCCCCCCTCCCCTCCCCACACACACATACACATACACACACACACACACACACACACACACACACACACACACACACACACTGAACTCACACATCCTCACCGAGACTTGGATATTATACTTTAACAAATATGGCGCACCCTGGATCAGCTATGGCGATGACCACTACTTGCTCACGACTAGCCTATTGTGTCACTTTTGAGGGCTTGGAGATTTTCACCGATGCATTCAAATGTCTTGTCTTATGCACTGGCCCCTCAGATATTCGCATCGCTCAAGGGGTGCCCACTACGGATGGGATCGGCCGATCGGACCGATCGCCCGACTCGATCGCCTCAAAAACAAACGTGTTTGTTTTCAGTTTCAGGCGAT
>NW_004797426.1:865058-866287 GCF_000002075.1 Aplysia californica | reverse complement strand
GCCGATCCCATCCGTAGTGGGCATCCCGTATTATCAAACGCGGAGAACTGGAGGGAAAAAATATTTGAGGCATTATGGTGAAATCAGATTCTCGTTAAAATATTGAAATAAAAGAAACTGGCTTTTTCTGTTTGTTTGGCATATTTTATTGAATTTTTTTGGTATTTTTGACTCCAACACCTTTTATGTTAATTTAAAAACACATTTCTGAGCGGATTTTACTGGAAAAACATGTTGATTTAAGGCACAAAAATTTAAATTTGCAGTTTTTAAGGACACCCAAGCTTTGGAAGTAGCCAAACTTTGGCGGCTTTTCTCGCTAATGTTACGTCTGAAACCTGATGCCCCCCACCTCCCCTTTCAGTCACAAACATCTCCACTTCTTTTCATGATAGATGAGTACTTTTTCACCGAAACCAAGACCCATGAACAACCTTTACAATGATATCAATAACTCCACATGTCCAAAAATTGAGGGGCGCCTGATTCCAGCGTGTTGTGACAAAATAGGAACAATTATTGTGAAGCGGGTGACAAACTGGTACGAAATAATCTTGTTCCAAAAAGTAACTGCGAATGTAAGGAAAATATGGGAGGGACTTGTTAACAAAGTCAGTGCTGTTTTGTTTATGCAACATTTAACAAGTTTTTTTTTTCTCTCGACAAATTATGCGTGCCTTTGATTATTTTTTGGGGGGGTATCTCTCTCAGAGGCATTGATGTAATCCTAGCAAGCCATGGAGCTTATCCTAGTGAGAAGTTTTTCGCCTTGCATGACGTTCCATCCCTTGAGATCTCCCGCCAGGCCCTGAAGGCATCCCTGCAGGTCTCCGCCATAAATCCTGTACCTCTGTCGTTAACCTTGTCTCCTTCGTGAGCAACGAAGTTTCCTGAGACAAAATTAGCATATTATTCTTGTTACCGTTATGGCAGTCGTAAACCTGGCGTAATGCAAGAATTGAGACATGCGCAGCACACATTTGCTCGAGGCTGTTGGGAACTAGCAGCCACCATGTGGTGAAGGATGTTTCACGAATGAAGAAGCATTATTGCGTTTTGATAGAATAACTGTCTGTGTGCGACATATCACCTGAGCTTGGGGTGACATTTTCACATATTTCTTGATTTAATATATCCGTTTTCTAGCATCTGATGGCTGTTACCGTCACTTCCGCTTGGGTTATCTTTATTTATTTATTTATTTATTTATTTATTTATTTATTTATTTA
>NW_004797426.1:863099-864406 GCF_000002075.1 Aplysia californica | reverse complement strand
CCCCCTCTCTCCCCCCCTCTCTCTCTCTCTCTCTCCTTGTTGTGATGAATAGAAGTTTCCCCCGCCAAGTTTGCTGTAAGCTTGTTTTTAGATAGATGTTGAAGCAAGACCCGGGGCAAAGGGCATCAAGCAAAATCTGCTTCACCTCGGAATGCTCATTGACAAGCTATCGCCATTAATGTTGGTTTCTTTGACGGAAGAAGGGGACGGAGAATGATGGGGTCCTTGCATCCAAATAGATGTTATGTCTTTCGAAAAAACAACAACCTTACATATTATTTTTCCGAACAAAGTTTTTCAAATAAGCTTAATTTTTCTTTAGCAGTAAGCTAAACCATTGAGAGGGCTCGGGGAATGTTTTAAAAGGTGGTACACTTTCGACAATATGTGAGGCAGCGTGGTGGAATCAGGCTCTCGTCAATTTTTGGGCATGTAGAGTTATTGGTGTCATCTTAAAGCTTGTTCATTGTCTTTATTTCGATGAAAACAATATCCATTATCTTGAATACAGGTCGAGATATTTTTGAAAGAAGGAGGTGGGGGTCACTTGTTTTCAGAGGTAAAATTGTGAGAAAATGGCCGCCAAAGATTAGTTATTTCCTTAGCTCAATAACTGAAAATTTACATTTTTTAAGCCTTTAATCAACGCTTTTCAGAAAAATCCCACAGAAATGACTTCTTTAATGGGCATGAAAGGAGTTGAGCCAAAAAACAAAAATTTAATAAAAATTCACAAACCTGCGAAAAAATGCAGGTTTCTTCACTTAGATTATTTTGACGAGAGCCTGATTCCACCACACTGCCTCAGAAATGTACGTAATACACTCTTGGACACTGCCATATGCACATTTTCCTAACTAATAATCGGATAGCGTCAATAACTTAGAAATGGGCAAGGGATTTTAAAAAGAAATAGGCGTCCTCACTTTGGGAAAGGTCTGTCTGTACAGACTCGCGCACACACAGAGGGAGGCAAGGTCAAGGCTAAATAATACGTGAAAGCGGAGTGTGTTCGCCGTACCTTGAGAGTACCGTGACTTGTGACGCGACGGTTTGGCAGAAGGTCTTCATAGGTGGGTGGTTAGCGGGTGCTCTGGTGTGGTTTGCTCCTTCTTGCTATCAAACGTTTCTATTGTCTTTATCTCCCCTCCTTCTATTCTGTGTCTGTTACTCCTTTGTAACACCTCTAATCTTCGGTACTTATATGACCTTATTGTGTTGCAAGTGCCGGAAAACACGGACTAAAACATAAAACATGGTTTTAATAATGAGCTCCTTGCGTTTTCTTGTCGGGTACAGAACCCCCC
>NW_004797426.1:860927-862361 GCF_000002075.1 Aplysia californica | reverse complement strand
TGTGTGTGTGTGTGTGTGTGTACGTGTGTGTGTGTGTGTGTGTGTGTGTGTGTGTTTGATGCTAACATGGCCCAGATTGGCTGATTCTGTACACACCACAAGTACAATGTTGTTTTTTAAATCACATTTCAAATCCGTATATCACCCACGCAGTAACCAAATCCCTGATTTCTGATGGATTGTTCATAATGGATTGTTCATAATGGATTGTTCATAATGGATTGTTCATAATGGTTATACTCCTTCTCACCCTTTGAAAATAAAAAAAAAAATCTACAAAAAAACAACAACCCAAAGAAAAAAAAACCACGACCCCCCCCCCCACCAACAATGGACACAACCGTTTAGATTATTTGGTCGCTTTTAAGCCAAAGTGGGCTTACCCAGAATTCGGGGGTTTCCAGAAATCTTAAGAAACACCAAAAGTGAGCATTGCCCTACCTATAGGAGAAGTTTGCTGCCATTGGCGTGTGTATATTTGTTTGGTTGTTGAGAAAACTCTCCTTGTCCATTCAAGAAACTGAACCAGGGGTAAAAACTGTACCTTCGATTTTCTCAAAACAGCATTTCTCGGGATAGCCCACTTGTGCTGAAAAGTAGGGCTGGACAATGAGTCGCTTTAGCAAAATCCGGATAATATATTAGAGCACCGTTTCTGCAAATAGTATGCTCTGAGCCGCTTCGGCAAAAGGGTTAGAACCACTTCGACAAATGAGTGCACCCACTTTGGCAAACGGGGGTCAGGAAAGAGAGTTAAGAGTCTGAATTCAGAAGATGTTTCATTGAGAATGATCCGGTTATCCTTATAGATTATCTGGATTTTGCCCACATCTACTTAAAAGTGACCATTTAGGAGTCGGGCTGCCCAAGCCTGGCCTGTATGTGTGGACCTGGGCTGGGTGAGATACAGCAGGAGGACGTAATAGTAGATCGTCTGCTAGCAGAATATGATACTAAAGCCCAGAAAGCAACATTTTCAGAGAGAGAGAGAGAGAGAGAGAGAGAGAGAGAGAGAGAGAGAGAGAGAGAGAGAGAGAGAGAGAGAGAGAGAGAGCAGAACAAATTCACCTTGATAATAATTCCTTTAAAAGTTGTAATTTGTAATTATCTCTTCCTGGTTTTGTATTCCTCATATTATTGAGTTTGAATTTAGGCAAAACATTTCTTGAGCACACGAAAACAATAATTTACAGATACAGAATCGGCAATTAAAAAAACAACGGCAACGCATTGTTGTTGGTGTTAATGCAACTGGCTTGGTGCAAATTTTATTTTGTCCCTCCCAAACCACCTTTCTCTCAGTAAAACAAAACCAGGAAGTGTCCACTTTTGGTCCCGTGCCATCAGCAGAGCGAGAGAGAAGAGCCGTCTGTCTTAGGGTTGACAGACACACAGACACAGACACACAGAGACACACACACACACACACACACA
>NW_004797426.1:857553-859110 GCF_000002075.1 Aplysia californica | reverse complement strand
AAACCCTATCTGTACGTCGTGTTTTACTATCGTATCCATACGACGTGGGGAACTCTGCGCCACCACTTAACCCTATCCGTACGTCATGTTTTACTATCGTATCCATATGACGTGGGGAACTCTGCGCCACCACTAAACCCTATCTGTACGTCGTGTTTTACTATCGTATCCATACGACGTGGGGAACTCTGCGCCACCACTTAACCCTATCCGTACGTCATGTTTTACTATCGTATCCATATGACGTGGGGAACTCTGCGCCACCACTAAACCCTATCTGTACGTCGTGTTTTACTATCGTATCCATACGACGTGTGGAACTCTGCGCCACCACTTAACCCTATCCGTACGTCGTGGTTTACTATCGTATCCATACGTCGCGGGGAACTCTGTGCCACCACTTTCCAAAGAGGAAATTTACTCGTTAATCCGATCCGTACGCTTTGTTTAGCAGTCTGTCAAAAGGATTTTCTATTTTTAAAAATACTGAAAGTTTCAAAGAGATCTTCGTACTAGATCTAGAAATATTCTAAAATGTGAAGAATACAAGCCCGGGAGTTCCCAAAAACCCCAGGGCCCAGGGCGTACGGATAGGGTTAAAAGAGTGACACCTTCCAAGTCTCCAGTTACGAAAGGTTTTCACTACGAGCTTTGAGTGAGACAAAAAGGAGGCAGTTGTTGCACAAAGCCTGGTCAAGTCAACCCAAAGACGCTCTCCTCAGGTCAGGGCGACAAGCCCGCGTATTCTTCCACTGGCCCGTTTCCACCATCTGATGTCCCGAAACTGGGGTACAGCTGGGAGGGAATCGCTTCCGGAACCGATTCCTACGATTAATGCTACGGAAGAAAAGTTCCAACTCCTTTTTACGAAAACCAACACTTATCAGTTTCTTGAATAGTTACAATTTTATATTTCTATAGTTAGAATTCATTTTTGAAAAATAAGAATTTGATGGTTCGTAATGTTCCAAAATCAAGATTATCCTTTAACCTGAAGATGTTCGGAGCCAATTAGGTTACCACCGGAAGAAATCACATCCTTAGAAAGTAAGTAATTGGGTTCGGAGTCGATTCCTACGATTCCTAGCTTTCAATAATCGGAAACCTTGCAGCCCAGCACTAGTGTTCAGCTGTAGGCCTAGAGTACACATCTAGTGTCCTAAAACTGGGCCCAGCTAGTGAATATCTTTTCAAAAAGCTTTTCGTAAGAGTTTTAGGGCACTTGAAACACAATAAGGTCATGTAAGGGCAGACGAATAGATGTGTATACACAACAATAGGCCTACGAGGATTAATAATATACATAAAAAAGAAGGAGGAGAGATTAAGACGATAGATGTTTGATAGGAAAAAAGGAGCAAACAACACCAGAGCACCCGCCAACCACCCACAGTAAGCATCTGAAGTCCGGAAACTGTGTATTGTGTACTGGTATCTTGCCTCCCCCTGTCCCCTCTGTCCCCCCTTCCCCCTGAGCCAACTCCCTCACGTATACTGATATGCACCCGAAGATACAAAATATACACACAGACACGCACACACACGCGCACACACACA
>NW_004797426.1:850124-854959 GCF_000002075.1 Aplysia californica | reverse complement strand
GGGGGGTGTACCGCGCGAGGTCGGTCTATTCCGGTCTCGTTCCAGGTAGCTTCAGCAGAACCCTGGCCCGCCCATAGACTTCAATGATAATAGAAAACATTTGTATAGCGCTAATCCCCGTTCAACTGCAAGCTCTATGCGATCCACAATCTATACTACTAACTACTTCAGCAGACCTGAGAGAAATCTGAAACAACCTCATTTCCAACAACAAGATGACTAGTCCCATTAAATTGTGCTATCAAAGACTTTGAGTTACATAACAGTATTCATGTCTTGGAGGAATTCTGTAACGACCAACCGTTATGAAACAGAGTAGGATAGTGGGCGGTAGGCGGGTGCTCTGGTGTGGTTTGCTCCTTCTTCCCTAGCAAACATCTATCGTACTTATCTCCCCCTATTCTTTCTTATGGTTGTTACTCTCTAGTAACACCTCTAATCTTCTGGCGCTCATATGACCTTATGCAGCTGAGAGCGCCGTAAAACATCTACTAAAACTAACTAAGAGTAGGATACAGAGTTAGGGTTAGGGTTTGTGGTGGGTGTAGGTGTAAGGGTAAGGGCAGGGTTAGGTCTCTTCTTTATTGCATTTGTTGGGGTGGTCGCTCGTCACCGAAGTGTTTCCTTGTGTCTTCTCGTCCTTTTACTTCAGTCTGTTGGACGTCGTTCAGGTCAAGACTTCATCTACACATTTCGTCCTGCTTTGAGCTACTAAATTGTGCAACCCCCCACCCCCAACCACCAAGGGCAGTGCTACTGACTGAAGCTGTCTTTTGGCCATTCCCAAAGAGGGGATATTATTAATATATTGTTCTTATGCACAGTATAATTGTAAATGGGGTGATTCATCAATGTCATGCTCATAATATGCTGGAACAACATAGGGGGAACTGCTACTTTTTCTTTCCCCATCCTTACTATCGACATTTTCCCTCTACTGCTTTTGTATGTTTGTCACTCTCTTGTGACCCGCTATTTCCGGGATGCCTTGATAGTTGAAGCAGACTTTGTGATGTTGAGGCTAGAGAGGTAAGCAGAGTAAGTCTGATTCCTCGTGTGGACTTCTCTGTTGACATCCACCCCTTGGCGCTCACATATTAACCGTATGCAGTTGCAAGCGCCGTAAAACTTCTACTAAAACAACAGCAGTGTGCATTATGTCTGGCTCAGAGGGCGAGCACAGCTCGGTGTCGTCTGTGTGTGTGTGTGTGTGTGTGTGTGTGTGTGTGTGTGTGTGTGTGTGTGTGTGTGTGTGTGTGTGTGTGTGTGTATGTGTGTGTGTGTGTGAAACTGCCGTGACTTTGGAAAACAACAAGATGGTGTTAACGTCGGTTCAACGGCTCACACACACTGTCACAACACGACTGATTCGACGCACAACATTGTAACTATACTTTACTTTTATCCGCCGCTTGTTCCCTTTTGGGATGCCGTGGGTGGTTAATGTTTCCCTGACTTCATCTATCCGGGTCTTTCTCGGTCGCCCTCTAGCCTTGTTGCCATCGAATTTTTGGATGTTGGCACGTTGTGCTGGATGGTGTGTTGGTAATCGTAGTAGATGTCCGGACCATTTGATTCTTTGGTGTTGGATATGATGCATGACATCATTTGTAACAATAACACGCATAATTCGATTTTGCGGGTCACAGTTGAGTTAAGGAAAAGCAGGCTAACCCAGATTTCGGGGATTTCCAGATATCTTGGCAAAATTGGGCATTGCCCTACGTATAGAAGAAGTTTGGTTTCATTGGTGTGTATATTTGTTTGGTTATGCAGGAAACTCTCCTTGTCTTTTAGAGTAACCGAACAAGGGGCAAAAGCTTTACCTTCGATTTTCTCAAAACAGCATTTTTCGGGATAGCTCCCTTGTGCTAAAAGCGGCCAAGTGAACTCAGTCCTCTCGTGAAAAAGTGGTAGCTTTTGTCAGACTCGTGGCGGAAAAAAATGGCTGGCTCCCGACTCAATGAAAGTGAACCCTATTGGCAGATCGCACTCGGTTTGAGGCTTTTGTCTCGACAATCCCATTGGCTTACGAGGAATCGTGTTCTTCCAATCACGAGCTCTTTTGGAGCGCCAGAGAGAATGATGCCAGATAAAAGTAGAAGGGTAGAAAGGCAAGGAGCAGAAAAAAACACCAACCGATTTAACAAGTCTCCATTCATGCAGATCTCCGTTGCGTCCATGATAATCTCTCTCGTGTAGAGGTGCAAGGAGGGGTAATATCCTGTCTCTGCCCATTGGAGAGCTGCGAGGGGAGAAAAAGGGGAGGGGAGGGGTTGTAGTCCGAACTTCCGTAGCCACTAGACCGTTCACTGCTAGTGACAGTGACGGCTTTCAGACTGGGCTTAGGATAAGAAAGCCTCAATTATATCCTCCAATCATTGAGTCATTCATTCATTCATGACTGTTTGCGTTTGAGCTCAGCCCTTTTCATTCATAAGAATAATATAATTCATAAGAATATCAGAATAAATGATTCCTGTTGCTGTGATGACCGGACGTCGTGCAGGTGTTGATGCTAAGAAAGAGTCCGTTGTGTGACCGACAATTGGACGCAGTTCCTGTTTTCAAATGTTGTCAAGGTTTTACAGCGTTTGCAACTGCATAAGGTCATATGAATGCCAAGGGGTGGATGTCAACAGAGGAGTCCAAACGGGGAATCAGACTTACTCTGCCCACCTTTCTAGCCGCAACAGCACAAAGTCTGCTTCGACTATCAAGGCACCCCGAAAATAGCAGTTGAAAAGAGAGTGACATACACACAAAAGAAGTAGAGGAAAAAATGACGATAGTAAGGATGAGGAAAAAAAAAGCAGCAGTTCCCCCTATGTTGTTCCGGCACAGTATGAGCATGATATAGACAAATCAGCCTATTTACAAATCTACTGTACATTATAAGAACATGTTAATATTCCCTCTTTGGGACAACTCCTGTGCTGGCGATGTGCACTCACATGTTATGTGGCGTCGGTGGCTTAGTGGTTAGGCTCTCGGACTCGCAACCGTCAGGTCGTGGGTTCGAATCCCATCAGGGGCCCGACGTTGTGTCCTTGGGAAAGGCACTTTGCACAAATTTTTCTCACTTCACCCAGGTGGAAATGAGTACCCGGCTAGAGACAGTGAACGATCTTGTAGTTTGTTAGTGTTTGAGCGCGTGAAATCCGCAGCTTGCACTGTATGCTTCCGCGGAAGCCGAGTATGTTTCTGAGTGTTCTCAGAGGGTCTGCTGGGGTAATAATAGTTGTAAAGCGCATAGAGCATGCTCTTGAGCATGGGTATGCGCTATATAAATGCAATTATTATTATTATTATTACTATTATGTACTATCTTTGGTAACATCGGGGTATCGAGTCTTCAGCGTACGAGCTGTGTTTTTGGTTTTGCTTTGTCTTTTTGTTTTTTTGGTAACTGTTTTACGGCGCTTGCAACTGCATTAGGTCATATTATATTATTATAACCACGCGGGGCACCTTGAAAAATTTCGGTTGGTAGGAAATTTTGAATTTTGCCGGTGTCGGCCGAAGCCTACTAGCTATGTGGACTGTCCCCGTCCATGTTCCGTTTCACCCCAGTCCTTTGTCTTTAGGCCATTCCAAAAGGGGGGATAGTAACATGTTCTAATGCACAGTAGAGTTGTAGATGGGCTGATCTATCAATGTCATGATCATATTGTGCCGGAACAACATAGGGCGAACTGCTGCTTTTTCTTTCTTCATCCATACTATCGTCATTTTTCCTCTACTTCTTTTGTGTGTTTGTCACTCTCTTGTGACCCGCTATTTCCGGGGTGCCTTGACAGTTGAAGCAGACTTTTCTGCTCGTACAGGCAGAAGATATTCAGAGACGTCTCCGGCGAGCACCCAAGAACTATTCGGAGACGTACTCCCGCACACAGTATTATTCACTCCTTTGGGGGTCAAACTGCGTATTATTAGCTGCAGATCATACAAATTGCCACTAGAACCTTTGCAAATAAATTATTTTCAAGAAATTTTCAAAAAAAAGAGAAAAAAAAAGTATTCAGACGAGCACCCTGAACACAGGACAACTGGAAGGGGAAGTGGGAAGTGGCCGTTTGTACAGGTGGGTGTCTTATACAGGTGGGTGTCTTATACAGGTGGTCGTTTGTACAGGTGGGTGTCTTATACAGGTGGGTGTCTTATACAGGTGGTCGTTTGTACAGGTGGGTGTCTTATACAGGTGGTCGTTTGTACAGGTGACTGTCTTATACAGGTGGTCGTTTGTACAGGTGGTCGTTTGTACAGGTGACTGTCTTATACAGGTGGTCGTTTGTACAGGTGACTGTCTTATACAGGTAGCCGTTTGTACAGGTGACTGTCTTATACAGGTAATCGTTTGTACAGGTGACTGTCTTATACAGGTAGCCGTTTGTACAGGTGACTGTCTTATACAGGTGATCGTTTGTACAGGTGACTGTCTTATACAGGTAACCGTTTGTACAGGTGACTGTCTTATACAGGTAGCCGTTTGTAGAGGTGATTGTCTTATACAGGCGGCGGTTTGTACAGGTGATTGTCTTATACAGGCGGCGGTTTGTACAGGTGATTGTCTTATACAGGCGGTCGTTTGTACAGGTGATTGTCTTATACAGAAGGTCGTTTGTACAGGTGATTGTCTTATACAATATGGCCGTTTGTACAGGTGATTGCCTTATACAGGTGGCCGTTTGAGCAGGTTTCTATATTTTAACTATGTGACAACCAACTGCTTTCAGCCCCCTCGAAAGTCTGTTTTTACATGTATCTGATTATACGTTTTTTTGCATTTATATTTTTGTGAGTAGAGACAATGTATGTGTGTGTGTGTGTGTGTG
>NW_004797426.1:845224-848547 GCF_000002075.1 Aplysia californica | reverse complement strand
ACACACACACATACATACACACACATACACACACATACACACACCCACACAAACACACACACACACACACACTCACATACACACACCCAAACAAACACAAACACACACACACACCCACACAAACACACACACCCCCCCCCTTTCACAAGACACCGCAAAATCTTTCCCCTCCCCCTGTACATATTTATATAAGTTTATGTTGGTGACACTGGCTAAAGCCCCAAAGGCAAAGTTCACTTCTTTTTCTTGTCGCAGCATTCAATTAAAACGACATTAAAGATTTAAAAGGAAACACGCAGCTCTTTCTTCTCTCTCTAAGAATTCTAATATTTTGTTAAACTTTGGATCCTGCTGAATGATATCCCGCTCTCCGTTAGGGCAAAGAGAGAAAATGATTTTGCAATAGCCTTAGAGATCATGCAATCCAAGGTCGAGTGCCCTAACCGTTGACGATTCAAATTGTTCGGAACTTTTAAAGAGCGCTGGTAAAATCCATGGGGCTAAAAAATAAAACAGAATTTAAAAAAAACCCTGACAGAAACTCTTTCCGCCTCCAAAACGTTGCGCACAGGCATAGAAATTGTGCTGACACTTTAGCAGACTCTATCAAAAGAGATTCCACCTGACATGCTACAGAAAGCCCGGGGGCTCTCGTGGCCTAGATAAAGGTTAAGGTGTTCGCCTCTCACTCAATTATTTATATAGGTCTCGGGTTCGAATACGGATAGCGACGGACATTTTTCTTCTCTAAAATTGTCTCCTTTCACCTTCTTTCCAGCTGTCCAGCAACGTTCTGTCGTCTGCTTTCGTCTCCACTTTCTGCCCACACCCCCTAATCTCCTTTGCCCCCTCCTCTGGGTACATGACTCTTTCTGCAGCCTTTCTACTGCTACTCCGTGGCTCTTTCTTACTGCTGTCTTTCAGCCACACCCCTGATCTTCTGGTAGGAAAGATTTACACTTTGTCTTCTCGAACGAGGGCGAAAAATCTCGGAGGTCTCGTGAGCAAAGTTGGGCACGTTAAAGATCCCTTGGTGGCCCAAAGTCGATAAGAGCAGGCTTCGGCCGCCACCTGGGCAAAATTCAAAATTTCATACCGACTGAAAATGTTTAATGTGTCTTGCGCGCTCATATGCGAGAGCCGTAAAACACTTATTAAAAAAACTAGAAAGCCCGGGGATTTCCTCTCCTGTCTCTGACCCCTCCCCCCCACCCAAGGTCTTGGCACACCTGCACTCTGTATGTTGTTGGCCTTAGAGCGGATGTGGATGTACGTTGGCAGGGCAGGGTTGGGTCGGGTCAACATCGTCAGTGCACTCGACGATTCATAGACTTCCCTTTTTTGTGTCGTCAAATTTGACCCAGACATTTCAAGAACAGAAATCTTTGACCGGCACGAGATTTTATTGTATGCGATACCTGCCGTTCACAACACATAAATTTTCTTGATAGAAAAAAGTCTTCAAGCGCGGGCTGCCGCATATCGCGGTTGCTGTATTGAGAGGTAACCGAATCCTTCCAACACGACACGATCTATCAGCATCAGCCTCTGCAGATGGTATACTGCCCATTACCACATTCCCAGTGGAAAAAAACCCAGCAAGTAAGATACGATAAGATAAGATAAGATGACACTTTATTATCCCGGAAGGGAACTTTTCTTGGCTGTACAGGACCGTAAAAACACATGCAGGTATACATAGGAGGTAAAATTATGCATTACTCTCTTTAAAATCCAATATGAAAAGAGAAATAAAGCTGACAAAATGTACATTATTATCACGACAGATTCATCATTCAACCACTCAGGAATTTAATTACAAGACCTCTGAAATTATATATAGATACATACTCTGAAGGGCAATACTCATTATCCTTATTCTGACAATAGCCGTATGCTAGATGGTAAAAAAAACTTCTTTTATATCTTTCTTTCTTTGTTATTAGAGGTATATCTCTGCCGCTGCGTGATCTTTCAGCTATGACCCTTCCCGTGTCACCGGCAGGCTACACGCCTTGTGATTGGCTGCTCCCATAATACAACGACTACTTCCTGTTTGACTCGCTTCCTTGAAGAACATACGCGTTTGATGTTGCAGGTCACAGTGGAACTTCGTCGAATTAAGTCGAGTTGTGTCTATGGGGTATAGGTTGGGTTTTTTGCCCCTCCAGGCAGAGAAACTTGTCTGGCCCCAACTGAATAGGACGACTCAATTTGTGTCAGGACTTGGTGGAATCAGGCGCCCGTCAATTTTGGACGGTTGGAGGACGAGGTAGCGGCTTCTTTGATATTGACCTACCAAAGGGGAGTTGAAAATGAGTTCCAATATTTTTCTAAATATTAGCCAAATAAAAAAAAGAGATTTTCGTGATCAGCGACACAAAATTTGTAAAAATTACGCGGGGGACGCAATTTAATACCGTATTACCAAGTTAAATTCTTTTTGTGGGACTGGCACTTTAAGGATAAAAAACTGTACGCCATTACGGAACCTCTCTCGTCGATAACTGGTCAGTTCAACGATGTCTCAGAACTAGCGTCCGTCGGTTTAACTGTCAGTTTGTCGATGAATGAACTGTACGTGTAAAGGGGCCTTAAGGTTCCCTTCCACAGACGTAGGGACGCTGACGAGACGAGGGACATGTTCTTGTGTGGGTATCTAGGAGCTGCTGAGTGCGGCACTCAGACACCATCTGGGACATGTTCTTCTGTGGGCGTCTAGGAGCTGCTGAGAGCTGAAATCTTACACCATCTATGGGTATCTGCTAGTGCTGGGCGGCTAGGTTCCCGATTATTGAAACTAGGAATCGTAGAAATCGACTCCGAACCCAATTACTTACATTCTAATGATGTGATTTTTTCCCCTGTGGTTACCTGGTTGGTTCCGAACATCTTCAGGATTTAGGATAACCTTGATTTCGGAACACTACGAAGCATCAACTTCTTTTTTTTTTCAAAAATAAATTCTTTTTCAAAAATAAGATTTTAATTATAAAAATAACTGGCAACCGTTGGTCTACGTAAAAAGGAGACGGAACCAAGGAGATTAAAAGTAATGGAGGATGCTCTGTAGGCGGCACCGCACACCTGATAGGAGCCCTCTCTCGCAGCGGAACTGTGGTCTACCTGCGCTGCGCTCATGGAATGAAATCTAGATAAGAAAGAAGGTTTTATTCCGAGATTAGGCAAGTCAATTTTAAAAAATGCCTTCCACCTGCGTTGTGTTTAAGTGTAAGAACCGATATGATGCTGCAGTGGACAGAAGTTTTCACAGCTGTTGTTTTCCTTTTAAAAAAATCTGAATGAAAGTGTTTTTATGCCCC
>NW_004797426.1:842549-845124 GCF_000002075.1 Aplysia californica | reverse complement strand
AGAAGTTTTCACAGGTGTTTTCCTTTTTTTAAAATCTGAATGAAAGTGTTTTTATGCCCCCAGCGACACAATTTAGATCATTAACTTTAATAAGGGGCTGGCTGCGGCGCTACCTGCCAAGGCCAACCCGGGCAGAAAGGGGTACACTGTAACAACACCCCAGAAGAAAGACCGAGATATTTGATTTTTAAAAAATAATTCTTATTCTAGTGTGTGTGTGTGTGTGTGTGTGTGTGTGTGTGTGTGTGTGTGTGTGTGTGTGTGTGTGTGTGTGTGTGTGTGTGTGTGCGCGTGTGTGTGTTTGTATACATATTAAACATTTTAATTAAAGTATAATATATTGCTTTCCATTGTGTGTGTAAATTAGATGCTATGCGCAGCATACCTTTATTTTGACGGGACAAAATCTAGAGTCTAGGTTTCTACATGTATCTTGTTTTCATATATATTTACTAATCATATAATACACCTTAGCGTGTTGAGTTCAATCAGCCAGTCAGACTTGTTTTATGTTTTAAAGCCCATTCATCTCCTAATTACTATAAGACTACTGATAGGAGCCAGACTTGTTTTATGTTTTTAAGCCCATTCATATCCTAATTACTATAAGACTGCTGTTGTGTAAATGTAGATATCGAGAGGCTCCATTAAAATATGAAATCAATACCCAACAACAATAGTGATGAATATCTTCTATGTTAAAGAAACACTAAACCATATCAGATGAGGGTGGGTGGATCAGAGTTTGAGTCTTGTTTGATAGAACTATACTCGGCTTGGATCTAAATCTATTGTTGTAGTCTTCACCTAAGATCCCACAATTTATAATTCCGGTCCACTTAAGATTTCGCTGTTCAAAAATAAACCAAACGAAGCAACAATAAATTTTACTGCACTAGTCGTGATAAATTACCCCCCTCTGAAGTGTGAAGGGACTAAAAACGCTGCTTTCCCTATCGTACTTTACTGAACAAAAAAACCAAAACCTTCAAGGGTCATCCATGCTCATGCATGGGATCACATCTCGATGCGAGGTACACGTTTGCTCCAGACGCAAAGGTTTTACGACAAAGGAATCACGCCCAGGTGTGAACTCCTCATCGACGCCTTTGATTTTGCCGAACATCGAACTCGCAATAAGAGCTCCTCATACCCATGTCTAGAATCATGCAGTCATATCTTAAATTCAGTTTAAAAAAATACATTTTTCATCATTTCTTATTATAATTAAATCTTTTAACGTCATGAAAGATAATCTTTATAATGTATGTTTGATAATTTTATGATAGGCCCTACTTGCATAAGTTTTTTCTTTTCTTATTTTAACGATCTTCTTGATTTTTAAACTATATACAACGTAAAACTCTTCAATAATTGAACAGTCCCTGGGCTTTCATAGTTGCCTAGAACAGTTCGTATCACACACAGACTTTAATTTTTTTCCCCTGTCATTCTTTCCGTCATCCCGTCAGTTGATCACAATCTCTCTCTCTCTCTCTCTCTCTCTCTCTCTCTCTCTCTCTCTCTCTCTCTTATTAAATTTTCCCCATTCTCCTTCGTCCCTTCCCAAGGCCCGCCCCTCCTCTTTAATCCCAGCCCCATCCCTTCTTCCTTGCGTGCATTCCCCCACCCCGCCCACCCCCACAACGTGGCCCAGCCCGATAAGATTCTATAAAAAGAAACGCCACAGTTCGTGATTTAACCCACAGTCGGCGGCCATATTTGATCCCCACCGTAGCGTACTGCTCGTGGCGCCGCGAAGACAGAGAGGAGGCTCCATTAGTTCTAAACTCCTTGGACGGAACTTAACTTCCTTAGTATTAATCGCGGGAATCGGTTACGGAATCGACTCTTCGCCCAGCTCTAGTATCTGCTGTAGAAAGGAGATGGGGGAATATTATATGTCACGGCACAGTGCAATCAGGCGTGCGTCAATGTTTGGGTACGTGGGGAGTTTTTGGTACCATCTTAAAGCTTGTTCATTTGACCATCTTTCAAAGGAAAAATATGCATCTAGATCTATCTTGAATAAAAGTTGAGATATTTGTGATTGAAGGAGATGGAGGTCAAATGCTTTCAGAGGTAAAATTAACAAGAGAATGGCCGCCAAAATTTGTTGATTTCCAAAGCTTGAGAGTTCTTGGAGACTGAAAATTTACATTTGTTGTGTCATTTACCAACGTTTTCCAGTAAAATCCACACAAAAATTCTATTCTATTTTGAAATGGACATAAAAGGTGTTGAGCAAAAAACAAAAATTCCAACAAATTGCTCAAACTCTGACAATATCTTTAATTTCATCATTTTGACAAGCGCCTGATGTCACCACGTTGTCACCACATATGGTCTGTTACGCACTGAATAGCGGTCGTTTTTTCCCACAGAAGAAAACGCAGGTTATTTTTCTTCTACGTTTTGTGTCTGTTGTAGCTAGATACGCAAAGGAATACGATTACACGGGATGTTGGCTTTGAAGTTGATACTTTTCCCTACGTCTTGCTGCTTTTGTAAGTAAGATTAGCGCCTGGGGTGTAAGGTGGGATGGGGTGGGGGTGGGGGGATTCCGTTGGCAGTA
>NW_004797426.1:839930-842379 GCF_000002075.1 Aplysia californica | reverse complement strand
AGTGGTGAAAAGGGGGAAGGGAGGGGGGGATTCCGTTGGTAGTAGACAGTGGTGTAAAGGGGGGAGGGAGGGGGGGTTTCGTTGGTAGTAGACAGTGGTTTAAAGGGGGGAGGGAGGGGATCATTGGTAGTAGACACAGTTCGTCTTCTCTGTCTACGAGGCAGGCTGGGGAAACAGTCCTGGGGCGCCCACCGGTGGGTTCCTGAAAAGCCAGGACTCGTTGCGGTAGACAGACGTGTCACTCGTGGTCGCATGGTTCACGGTTCAGAACCATGACGGGCTGGTGGTGAGATCAGACGCCGTGTCCTTGAGGAAGGTCAAGGTACCTCATCCTTGACTGTTATATGTTATCCCTGGGTCTTTTGGCAACGCTTTGAAGGACACTAGGACCGACATACAGGAAGAATAATGCCTTGCTTGTCCCAAGGGGAATCAGTCAGCTGAGCAAGGGTATTTCATTTTGACTCAAGGGATTTTTCAATCGGACAAAATAGGTATTTCATGTAATAGAAATTACAGTTTAACAAAATAGGTACAAAATTTTGACTAAATAGACAGTTCAGTCTGACAGCAATAGGTATATCCATTTGACAAAAGTAATTACTTCAATAGGACAAAAAGTGTATTTATACTTGAAAAAATATGTTTTTCAATTCAATTTGGAGTTGTTGTTGTTGTTGTTGTTGTTGTTGTTGTTGTTGTTGTTGTTGTTGTTGTTGCTGTTGTTGTTGTTATCGATCCAGATTTCAATTTGATAGACTGCAATTGTTGGCACCTGAAACTTTGACTGACTGCCATGCTTCACTGTAGCTGCCGGGACTTGGGTGATGGTCAGTTTGGAATGAACAGAGGGACAGACGGAGTCATTCTGAGTTCTACGAGCTTTCAGTTATAAAAGAATGAGGAAACTAAACTTGCATGACTCTCCAGAAATTTTGTTGTCACGCACACATCATACGTATTATAAGGATAAATTGATGTGTGTGTGTGGGTGTACAACAGAATACTTTGGCCTATCTTATCTTTACACGCGTCACTTGATAAAGTTGCTTTAGAGAGGGGCGTGTGATCGGCAAATTACGCCTGAACATCGCCAGTGTTGAACCGTTGAACTATACAGCAGACTCACCAGGGCACTTGCACGGAGTGGCACAGAGGGCACCCAGGTAGGAATAGATAAAAAAAAATAATAGAAAGAATAAATATAGAAATTGAAGTTGACACACTACGGTTAATACCACCTCAGTGAACCCAGTACAAAGTGCGCCTACTGCATACAACGCCGCCCATTTCATTCTTTTCTCCAGGGTTTGGCATTTGGAATGATTCAAGAGAACATTTACCCTGCTTCGCAAATTCTACCTGCTTTTCATTACAGAGCTTCAAAGGGAAAGGACGCATTTCGGGGGGAAAAGATCATAGATCTAGATGGAGAAGACGAGAATAGAGCGTCGGTTTTAGAAGATAAAGAGCACGACTTTCTATTTATAGAATCGACCTGACATGTCTATTAAAATTTTATTGTAGGCTATTTTATCTTTTCTGTGTCTACCCAGGATTTTGTGCTGGCTATACCATCTGCATCTCGGCTGATTTGTTCAAACAAAAACCCATTAGATCTAGATCTATCTGAAACGAAGTGTAAACTTCGTTTACTTTGATAGCGACAAAAGTTATATACGTAAAACAGCTACCATTATGCAGTCTTCCCACCATGAAGGTCATTTAGTTTTAGTAAGAGTTTTACGACCCTTTCACCACAAAAAGGTCATATATGTGCCCAAGATTAGAGGTGTTACAAGAGAGTAACAAACACAATAAGGTCATATATGTGCCCAAGATTAGAGGTGTTACAAGAGAGTAACAAACACAATAAGGTCATATAAGTGCCCAAGATTAGAGGTGTTACAAGAGAGTAACAAACACAATAAGGTCATATATGTGCCCAAGATTAGAGGTGTTACAAGAGAGTAACAAACACAATAAGGTCATATAAGTGCCCAAGATTAGAGGTGCTACAAGAGAGTAACAAACACAATAAGGTCATATAAGTGCCGAAGATTAGAGGTGCTACAAGAGAGTAAAATTGTTCCTGCATCCGATCCGGACATTGGAGATTGCCTTGTCAGTGAGACAATTTCCTGGGCCTTCGGCATATTGTGGTAGGGAGGCCAGTTCCTTTCCACGCCGCCTTTACTTCCCCAACTCGAAGTCAAGTACCCATTACTGCTGGGTGGGCAGGAGGGGGCGGAAAAAATCCCGTGTCCGAACCGAGGCTCGAACCCGAACTTTCAGCCTAGGAGACGAGCGCACTAACCGCTCCGCCACCGCACCCTCTACAAGAGAGTAACAAACACCACAAAAAAAATGAAGGAGGGGAGATAAAGACGATAGATGTTTGATAGGAAAGAAGGAGGGGAGATAAAGACGATAGATGTTTGATAGGAAA
>NW_004797426.1:837457-838994 GCF_000002075.1 Aplysia californica | reverse complement strand
GGGGGGCGTTATTTTAGTTGATACTGTACTGTTCCATGATAGGACTGACTTTTGTACGGGTTCCTAAACGCTGACCTCAGATCTGGGTTGTCTCGAGGAGATTTTACGACCTTCCAGCCTGTTCACCCACTCGTCAACGGTTCAGTTTGATGTATAACCCACCAGTGTTGACGAAATTGTTTGACCTGCAGCCTACGACACTTCTCCTCTCCTTTGTCATGTGTGGATAGTCTCTCTGTTCACATGGGTAGGGGGGGGGCTCACGGGGAAAGATCTGCTCCAGCTACCCATTGTTTAAAAAAAAAAACATCAACAACTAAAACACTTGGTCGTGGCGACCCATTGAGGGCCTCAAGGGAAATGGAGACCTCGGATAAGTGTGATTGGTCAAGAATATTCCAAGTGGACAGCTCAGGTTGTCTTTTGCCCACTTACATGAGCTGGGGTCTGCAGTGTTTTCGATGCCTCTGTCTACTATGACCTCCGCTGTTTCTGATTCATCAAAGTGCAGCGCCACCTTCAGATCTGTGAATAGCCCAGCTCTAGGGCAAGGGTGATTTCCTGCGCTGCAGATAAGACAGCGAAGTGGAGGTCCATGATCGCCCACACCTGTTGACAAGGCACCGGATGATGAGGGCAAGGGTTATCCCCTACGCTGTAAGACAGAGCGAAGTGGAGGTCCATGATCGCTCACGCCAGTCGGGAAGGCACCGGTAATCTCCTGCGCTGTAAGACAGAGCTAAGTGAAGGTCCATGATCGCCCACGCCAGTCGGCAAGGCTCTGGATGATGGGGGCAAGGGTTATCCCCTGTACGGCCTTTAGTGCGTCCACGGTTGGCTGGTTCCATTTCTGAAGGACCCCGACCATGACAGCGCCAGCCAGGCAAAAAGTAGAGCAAAGTCAACTCTGTGGCAGAGACAGCTGTCCCAATTTCTCCCCCCTGTCTGGTCTGTAAGTCGGGTGTAGAAGGGTTTTCCTCAACTAGTGGAGTGGGGAGGCGTTCTTTGGCTATGAGTGGCAGTGTGTGTCTGTGTTTTGCTGCTGTTGCTGTTTTATTGTTTTTAATTGAATTCTTGTTTGTTTGTTGTTGTTGTTTTTTTAAAGGGGGAATTTGTTGGGGGGAGAGGGGAGGCCGTTTGTTCGGTTGATGATATACTACGCTAAGATAAGATTACCTCTGTTGCAGGTTATTGAGACGTTAAAGTTTCACCCACACCCCCAGAACAACATACTCAGGGAACCTAAACTAATGGGTCACAGGGAAAGATCAGGGAAACGTAGCTGTTTTGAGAGCATCCGAGCAAAGGAATGAAAGGAAAATCATGATCGCCGATGTCTGTCGCAGATCTGGCACTGGATGATGATGATGACACCCCCCCTCCCCCTTGTCAATATTCCGGTGTTATTTTGTGGCCCTACAGTTGTATGATCAGAGTGTATACCGACAGCTAGCGAGTGTGAGCACTGGCGGCTCACTGCACGTCAACCTGTGAACTAGAGGTGACAACAACCCCACCCTCACCTCCTTTGCCCCCC
>NW_004797426.1:835118-836876 GCF_000002075.1 Aplysia californica | reverse complement strand
CCCCCTCCATCACTATCTACAGTATTCTTATGGCCTCTTGTCATAAACGATTTTATTTTTGATTCCTCTTAATAGAATCTAATTTCATTTTCTCTCGTTCAGAAACGTTGACGGCCGCATCTCAGTTTAGAAATATAATTCGTTTGTTTAGCGCATTGGTTCCCCTTCGTGATCGTATTTTCGCCTTAAAAAAAGAAGAAAGGAATGTGCTGAAGAAAATACAGGAAAACGAAAATAAAATTCCTACATCAAAGAACTCCTGACCGATATAACATAATTACTGACTGCTCTCAGCGTGTTTTCCGCTGCGCAATCTTCTGTCACTCTCGATTTCTCAATGTCGTCTGTCATCAACACGTCTGCTGATGAAGATAATTTCTTTAGAGGGAGACCTGTCCCAGACTTTAGCGCGCACGGGCCGCTAGGTGGGGTCATGCCGTCTGGGGCACGTCTTAGCGTGAACAGAAAAGATGCATAAAGACCTTTTCACCATTTTACGAGCTTAACGAATTGGGGAATGAAAAACTTTCGTCTTTTTTACGAGTTTAATGCATGGGAGAATAAAACACCTTTTCATTATTTTACGAGCTTAACGAATTTGGAAATAAAAGATCTTTTCACTATTTTACGAGCTAAAACCAATAAATATGAATAAAGGCCTTTTCATTCTTTTACGGGCTTAACGGCCTAATGGACGAAGTGCTGCCACAGTCTTGCTGAAAGAGGAGGAACGACTTTGGACGAGTTGGAATAGTTGGAGGAGCGCGGCCATATCTGGGTCGGGCTGTCTTAACATTACCCCTCGTGCACTCTTACACTCCTGTCTTCCTAGCGGCTCGCACCCTAGCCCAGCAGGGAACACAATCATTCACAATTTGCCTTCAGACCCAAGAGATGGTTAAAAAAAAAAAAAAAAAAACACGTTTTGTGTGTGGAGCCTATTCGTGGCTGAAAGAGAAATGGAATTGTGCAAACCCTCCATTGAAGCCGACCAACTGTACTGCAATAGCCGGATCTTGACCCTTTTTGAAAGAAGTGTCTGTGTCTTCCTGGCTGTTTCTCCGTGCCGTTTTTGTTTCCGCAGCTCTCGCTGTACAGCTTTGTCAATTTGTCTGCTTGCTTCCCCTCCTTACTGAACCCATACCCCCCAACACACACACTTACACATACACACACATACACACACCTTCACATATACACACATACAAAGATACACACCCATACCCACACCTATACACACATACACACACATACACACATATACACACATATACACACATACCCACACACACATACACACATATACACATATACACACTCATACACACACCTACACATATACACACATACATAGATACACACCCATACCCACACATACACACACATACACACATACACACATACACACATATATACATACACACTCACACACACATACACACATATACACGTAATGTGTGTATGTGCTCTTATCTGTGCGTGTTTCTAGAATGGGTGGAGGGGTGGGTGCCTACTACTAACAGCAAACAGAACGTATTTTTTCAATGTTTAGAAAATCTTTTTTTTTTTAGTAGAGGTTTTACGGCGCTCGCAACTGCATAAGGTCATATGAGCGCCAATTAGAATATCTGTTGCCCTCGGAAGACTGAATGTTTGCTACTGCACGTTCGTCGTGTCCTTTGTGCTATAAGCATCTGGAACGTTCCTCTTGTGAGAAGCTAGAAAAAAACGAACCAAAACAAAATCAACAACCCCCCC
>NW_004797426.1:833035-835018 GCF_000002075.1 Aplysia californica | reverse complement strand
CCCCCCCCCCCCCCCGCCCCTCCCTAACAAAACAAGACACGCATAATGCTGTTACTGCTGCTCATATTGCATGTATTATTAACATTAGAATCGAACTATTATAATACTATCTTTATCAGTTCAGGCGACACCAACATTCTTTTAATTAAAGTTTTAATTCATTACTGGTGCTTGAGGGTGCCACTGTTACGTTCTACTTCTTTAGTTTCTCTCTACGTTATTGCTTGTGTGGTTTACTTCTTGTCGGATATTGGAAGTTCCAGTGTGCATGAAACGTTGATGTAAATTTTCATTCATTCGTAGGCGCCGAGTGCCACCTAGTCGACCACCCCCCCCCCCCCCCGGGGCGGTGCTACTGACTAAAATGTCTTTAGTCCGTTCCTAAAGGGGGGGCATTTCTCGTTCTAGTGCACAGTAGAATAGTAAATGGGCTGATCTACCAATGTCATGCTCATAACTGTGCCTGAACTACAACAGGGAACTGCTGCTTTTTCTTTCCCCATCCTTACTATCGTCATTTTCCTCTACTTCTTTTGTATGTTTTTCACACTCTTGTGACCTGCTATTTCCGGGGTGCCTTGATAGTCAAAGCAGACTTTGTGCTACTGAAGCTAGAGAGGTGAGCAGAGTAAGCCTGATTCCCTGTAAGGACTTTTCTGTTGACATCCACCCCTTGGCGCTCATATGACCTTATGCAGTTGCGAGCGCCGTAAAACCTCTACTAAAACTAAAACTAAAAAAAACACCTAGGTTGTACCGTAACCTTGACATTGACAAAACCCATCACCCCTGGGCCCTGGGGCAACACTTGGTCAAGCTGATCCGTCCTGGTTTACTTTTAAAGGACAGCGCAGATGGATTTGCGTAATGTCATCTATTCTATGTGTGGCGTTATTGATAAAGGCGTTCAAATCTGACTGAGATTAACGACGACATCATAAGCTAGGATTAAGTATTAAAATTTTTTTTATAAGTGTTTCACGGCGCTCGCAACTGCATTATGAGCGCGCGCATGGGACACATGAAACATTTTCAGTTTGTAGGAAATTTTGAATTTTTCCAGGGTTGCAGCCGAAGCCTACTCTTATCGGTTTTAGACCACCAAGGGATCTTTATCTTGCGCAACTTACACACGGGACCTCCGAGAATTTTCGCCCTTGCTCTAGAAGGTTAAGTGTAGATCTTTCGTACCAGAAGATCAGGGGTGTGGCTGGAAGACAGCAGTCAGAAGGAGCCAAGGAGTAGCAGTAGTAGTACTGCAGAGAGAGACAGGAGCCCAGAGGAGGGGGGAAAGGAGGAGAGAAGGTGGGGGGAAGGGGGGGGGCAGAAAGTGGAGAAGAAAGCAGACGACAGCACATCGCTAGAGAGTAGGAAAAGAGGCGAAAGGAGACAATCATAGAGAAGAAACTTTTTCCGTCGCTACCCGGATTCGAACCCGGGACCTTTGAATGAGAGCCCCCTCAGCCGTCTTATTAAGTAAGCAAGTTCATCGTAACCTTGACAATCACAACCCCCCCCTCCCTCCCCCGGGGCAACGCTTTGTCAAGCTGGCCCGTCCTTCGGTCTTCACAACTGGTATGCTTTTGAAGGACAGACAGAGCAGACTAATTTGCATATTATCACCTATGTATGGCGTGTTTGATAAAGGCGCACGTACGTTCAAATCTGACTGAGATTAATGGCGATATCATTAGCTAGGATTAAGCCAGTATATTGTCGTGCAGGGTTTCAAACACAATGCGCGCAGCGCTTTGTCTCGTAGTTCTGTGAGTTGTATTTGATTTGAACCTGAAAAGAAAGCGGGGTTTGGGCCTACTGATTCAAGGGAGTGAATTTATTTCCAATCCCGCCTTTTATTTCTCAATTCCGTCTTGCTGATTCAGCACAAACTGCTCGACGTGGTGAAACTGTGCAGGGCATGTTTTGATCACACTGCGACCGACCCGTCCTCCTCCCTCCCCCTCCCTCCCTGCTCCTCCTCTT
>NW_004797426.1:831737-832935 GCF_000002075.1 Aplysia californica | reverse complement strand
CCCCCCCCCCACCCCCGTGCTCTTTCAATATGTGAGGCAGCGCGGTGGAATCAGGCTCTCGTCAATTTTTGGGCACGTAGAGTTATTGGTATCATCTTAAAGCTTGTTCGCTTTTCTTTATTTGGACAGGGAAAATATCCATTTATCTTGAATACAAGTCGAGATATTTGCGAAAGAAGGAGGTGGGGGTCACCTGTTTTCAGAGGTAAAATTAGTGAGAAAATGGCCACCAAAGATTAGTTATTTCCTTAGCTTAAGAGTCCGTGGTAACTGAAAATTTTCATTTTAGTGCCTTTAATCAATGCTTTTCAGAAAAATCCACACAGAAATGAGTTTTTTAATAGGCATGAAAGGTGTCGAGCCAAAAAACCAAAAATTTGATAAAAGTTCAATAACCTGTGGAAAAACGCAAGTTTCTTCACTTTGACTATTTTGACGAGAGCCTGATTCCACCACGCTGCCTCACAAATACATCTCGCCCCTTCCCTCCTATACAACTTTGTCCCCCTCCACCTCTCTCCCTTCTCCTCCTCTTCATTACCTACCCCTCTCCTCTCTCAATACACATCTCGCCCCTTCCCTCCTATACAGCTGTACCCTCCGTCTTGTATATCATATACCCTCCACCACCACCCCCTATATAAGCACCCATTTCCCTTGTGTAACCAACACCCCCCCACCCCCAGGTAAAATTTCATCCACGCCCTTCTCCCATACATAACGAACCCTCACCCCACCCATCTTTCCCAGCCCTCCCTTCAACCGTCACTTCCCTCAGCGACAAAGCTAGAAAACAATAGGCGCTTTGACATGGCATGGCGTATCGCTCTCTGCTCAACTGCCAGAAGACAAGAGAAATCCCCGCTATCTCCCCGTGCACCCGGATCCCCGCCTGGTGTTGAAAAAGAGTGTGTTTGGAGCAAATCTAATTAGGTGTGCGTTGGTTTCGGCACGTGCGTTGAGCTGGAGTGAGCACTTGTTGCGTTATGTGAGTGAGTGAGGGGAGCTGGCTGGCACTGGCAGACAGGCTGGCTGGCTGGTATTGGGTGAGGATGGGGTGGGATGGGGTAGGATGGAATGGATGATAAGGAAATGATTGACGTTAATGATGCATGGGGTTATCTTTTTTAACGTGCGGGGAAGGGGGGTACATAGTATACATTCATAAATATGTATGTCTATAAATAAATAACACGCA
>NW_004797426.1:829314-830524 GCF_000002075.1 Aplysia californica | reverse complement strand
TGTTAAATTAGAACCTACGCTGTAATAAGAATTAGCCTGGTTCTTACTACAACCCCCCTCCCAGATATTTTATTCATGGGTCCACCCTCTAAAATAGCCTTACATGTGTTGAAAAGGGCGGTAAACTCTATTAAAAGTATTTTCTCTCAGTATAAAGCGCTTGATTCGAACTGCCCCACGCCAAAATCCAAACGTAGCATGAGGCTTTTTCTATTTATTGTAAAAGGTTGTAAAGTTTGGATTCCAGCAGTTCTAAAGATCTGAGGTAGAAGACGACAGTCCTCCACAGTCAGTCTGATGCTGGTTAAGATAAGATAAGATAAGATAAGATAAGATAAGATAAGATAAGATAAGATAAGATAAGATAAGATAAGATAGATAAGATAAGATAAGATAATACTTTCTTATCCCAGAGGGAATTTTTTTTGGCTATACCTGACCGTAAAAACACATTCAGGTACACATAACAAATGTATTACTCTCTTTAAAATTCAACATGAAAAGAGAAGTAAAGTTGACAAAATGTACATATCACATCAAATGCATCATTCAACCACATGCAGGGCTTTGATTACAAGACCTCTGGAGTTCTATACTCATAGCTACATACCGGAGAGTAGAGGGTCTGATACATACCGGAGAGTAGAGAGTCTGGTACGTACCGGAGAGTAGAGGGTCGGATACATACCGGAGAGTAGAGGGTCTGGTACATACCGGAGAGTAGAGGGTCTGGTACATACCGGAGAGTAGAGGGTCTGGTACATACCGGAGAGTAGAGGGTCTGGTACATCTGGTACATACTCTACTGTGATAGGGAGCTAAAGGAAGAACAGTGATGATAATGATCAAACACAAGAAATACAAACCAAACTATGTGGAGAATCGTTTTGCTTTCTGGTCCGACCTCCTGTCACCCTTCTATCTTCCATCCCTCACCCCCACCACCTCTCCCTATCCCCTCCCCCCATCCCTTGCTTCTCATTTTGCGACCCTATGAATGTAGGTCAGATTCAATTTGTCCCTGACCCATTTGACTAGTGTAAGAAGCAAACTTTGGACTATTTGCCCCAAACTCCCCGCCAAACACATCAATAAGGAGTCAGAAAGGAGAGAGTTTCCGTAGTTCTGGCGTCCACGAAACCTGGACAAAAAACTCTCTGGGACCTGATACAGTGTTGGTGCTTCTTGGAGGAAAGGGGGGGGGGGGGGT
>NW_004797426.1:826813-828292 GCF_000002075.1 Aplysia californica | reverse complement strand
TGTTGCTAGGGGGCGTTAAACCGTTAAACCTACACCACTTCTCCATTTTCTCAGTGTTGCTAGGGGGCGTTAAACCGTTAAACCTACACCACTTCTCCATTTTCTCAGTGTTGCTAGGGGGCGTTAAACCGTTAAACCTACACCACTTCTCCATTGTCAGTGTTGCTAGGGGCGTTCAGCCTACATAATTTATGGCACAACGTGGTGGAATCAGCCGCTCGTCAATTTCAGGGCATTTATGGTTGTAGATATATTCTTAGAACCTGTCCATTTGCCTTACTTTGGGGGAAACAAATATCCCTCTATGTTGAATAGCAGTAAGAAAATTTGCGATTGAAGGAGGCGAGGGTCGCTTGGTTTCGAAGATAAAATTAGTGAATTTTACTTTACTTTTCCGACCCAGTGGCCATTTGGGTTCTAGCCCTTCGGTCTGTCGATATGGCAAAGAATTTGCAGGTTTTAATCAGCTGTGCATAAAATTAGTGACAAAATGGCTGTCAAAGTTTGGTAATTTACATAGCTTGAGAGTAGGCCTACTTGGAAACCAAAATTGTGCGGTTTTTGTACCTTTAATCAATGTTTGTCAATAAAATCCGAGCAGGAAATCTCTTTTTAAAAAGACACAAAAGATGTTGAGTCGGGCAAAAAAAACAACAACAACCCAACAACAACAAAACAGAACATGAGAAAAAAATTGCTCATCGGACACAAACATGCCCGTTTCATTGATTTCATGAATTTATTTGACAAACGCCTGATTTCATCACGATGCCTCACTTCATTTCTACATTTTCAGTGTTGCTAAGGCAGTAAAACCTTTATAAATTACTAGTTCTACATTTTCAGTGTTGCTATGGCGTAAAACCTTTACTAGTTCTACATTTTCAGTGTTGCTAGGGCTGTCAAACTTTACTAAAACAAACAATCAAACAAACAAACATCTACCATTTTTTTCCATTTTCAGTGTTGCTAGGGCCGTAAAACCTAGCCAAAACAAACAAAGAAACAAACAAACAAACAAACAATCAAACAAATAAACAATACCATTTGTCCATTTTCAGTGTTGCTAGGGCCGTAAAACTTTACTAAAACAAACAAACAATCAAACTATCAAACTATCAAACAAACATCTTCCATTTCTCCATTCCAGGACACAAACCTGACCCTCAACGGAAGCTGGCCCCGGTTCTCGCAATGCTTCCAGTCGACAGCTCTGGTGTACGGACCAGCAGCCTACCTGTGGGTGACGTCACTCTTCTACCTTCCCTACTTACTGACCAGGGACACCCCAACCTCCGCGCCAAACACGAGACTGTCGGCTGTCAAGACGGTAGGTTTGTGGTGGTGGTTGGTGGGGGTGATGGTGGTGGGGGTGTTGTTGTTCTTGTTGTTGGTGGTGATGTTGTTGTTGTTGTTGTTGTTGTTGTTGTTGTGTGCGTTTGTGTGTGTGTGTGTGTGTATGTGTGTGTGTGTTGATGA
>NW_004797426.1:822848-825062 GCF_000002075.1 Aplysia californica | reverse complement strand
TGGTGTGATTGTGTGTGTGTGTGTGTATGTATGTGTGCGTGTATGTATGTATGTGTGTGTGTGTGTGTGTGCATGTATGCATGTGTGTGTGTATGTGTGTGTGTGTGTGTGTGTGTATGTATGTGTATGTGTGTGTATGTGTATGTGTGTGTATGTGTGTGGTGTGAGTGTGTGTGGTGTGAGTGTGTGTGTTTGTGTGCGTGGTGTGAGTGTGTGTGTGTGTATGTGTGCTTGGGCGACTCGTCAATACGTTACAAAGGAGAAGAAGAAGAAAGTATACATCATGCAGTTCATATGCAGTTGACAACGACTCCGAATAATCGAACCATTTTGATAGAGCAGATAGAACATTTGTGTGACAGCGTGGAGGAATCAGGCTCTTGTCTATATGTGTGACAGCGTGGTGGAATCAGGCTCTTGTCAAAACAATCAAAGTGAAGAAACTTGCATTTTTCCGCAGGTTTGTGAGTTTTTATCAATTGTTTTTTTGTTTTTTTTGGCTAAACACTTTTCCTGCATATTAAAAAACTCATTTCTGTGTGGATTTTTCTTAAAAACGTTGATTAAAAGCACAAAAATGTAAATTTTCAGTTACCACGGACTCTTCAGCTAAGGAAATAACCAATCTTTGGTGGCCATTTTCCGACTAATTTTACCTTTGACAACAGATGACCCCAATCCGTCATTATCAAATATCTCGACTTGTATTCAAGATAAATGGATATTTTTTTCATGGAAATAAAGACAAGTGAACTAGCTTTAAGATGAAACCAATAACTCTACATGCCCAAAAGTTGACGAGAGCCTGATTCCACCACGCTGCCTCACATTTGGTTTCTGCCCTAATAGTCTTAGTAACTCAAAACAGCCCAAAATGGTAGATAGGAACGGTGTAATTCTGAGGTATACGGAAGTAGTAAAATTTTATGATAAGACATGATTGTCGTTAGAAACCATACATTGCACCACAACTGTATAACAAATGTGAGGCAGCGTGGTGGAATCAGGCTCTCGTAAATTTTTGGGAATGTAGAGTTATTGGTATTATCTTAAAGCTTATTCACTTGTCTTTTTTTTGGACGAAAAAAATTTCCATTTATCTAGAATACAAGTCGAGATATTTGCCAATGAAGGAGGCGCGGTCACCTGTTTTCAGAGGTAAAATTAGTGAGAAAATGGCCGCCAAAGATTAGTTATTTCTTTTGCTTAAGAGTCTGCAGTACTGAAAATTTACATTTTTTGTGCCTTTAATCATCAATGTTTTTCAGAAAAATCCACACAGAAATGCATAAAAGGTGTTGAGCCAAAAATAAAAAATTTGATAAAAATTCTGAAACCTGCGGAAAAATGCAAGTTTCTTCGCTTTGATTATATTGACGAGAGCCTGATTCCACCACGCTGCTTCACATATTATTACATTAAACTCTCCAACCAAACAAAACGACATTAATAAACAAGTTAAGAAGAGCAAAATAAATGTAGCAGCTACTCAAAGTCATCCGTTACGAGGAGATTATGTACAACCAACGACTTTGAAAAAATCTACTACGACTCTTTAAAAAATGTATTTTTAAAAAAAAGAAGGAAAAATTAATGTTTTCGCAGGAGTCGCAAGGAAAACGGCGTGCCAAAAAGTGCGCACAATGATGACTGTGACCTCGTTGTTGGGATAACTTCTTGGGTGGTCTTCCGCTGACCCACTGTAGGATTGTCTTTGTTTCTTAACCCTATCCGTACACCTGGGGTCATTTTGTACCCCATGGGGTTGTATTCTTCACATTTTAGAATACTTCTAGATCTAGTACGAATTAGATCTCTTTGAAACTTCCAGCATTTCTCAAAACATCATTTTGACAGACTGCCATGCAAAGCGTACGGGTTAGATGAACGAGTAAATTTCCTCTTTGGAAAGTGGTGGCACAGAGTTCCCCACGTCGTATAGATACGATAGTAAAACAAGACGAATGGATAGGGTTAAGTGGTGGCACAGAGTTCCCCACGTCGTATGGATACGATAGTAAAATAAGACGTACGGATAGGGTTAAGTGGTGGCACAGAGTTCCCCACGTCGTATGGATACGATAGTAAAACAAGACGTATGGATAGGGTTAAGTGGTGGCACAGAGTTCCCCACGTCGTATGGATACGATAGTAAAATAAGACGTACGGATAGGGTTAAGTGGTGGCACAGAGTTCCCCACGTCGTATGGATAC
>NW_004797426.1:821402-822748 GCF_000002075.1 Aplysia californica | reverse complement strand
GGGGGGGGGGGGGACGGCTACACCTGTATGCTATTTCGCTTATTGGTGGGTCCAATATTACCAAATTTCACACGTATAACAAACATAGTAAGGAGTCTTAAAATCTGCAATCAAATTTGAGAAAAAAGTTTTGTTTTCATGGATACAGCGGCCATATTGGGTTTTTTTTTCGACATGTGCTACATAATCATTACCGCACTTATTTTTTGTGGAAATATTTTTGTTTTGCATGCATGCATCTTAGAAAGCAATAGACCTACACATTGTTGTGATGAATTTTCCCTAAACGTACCAGAATATTTTTACTCAAATTTTCCCTGAGGCAGTATTCACATTTGCCAAAAATCCGTGAACATCCACTCCCCAAACATCACCAACAAGAAACTATTCCATATATCAAAAATTGATCGTTAATTGTTAGTTTTACATCTTCTCTTCATTCTGTGAAAATTTCAAGAAGTTTGGAAGAAAAATGGTGGGGTTATTTTAAAAAGTATGTAGAAAAAAAAACAACAGGTTTCGAGACAACGGGTGATAAAGAAAAGTAAAAGATTGGGTTTATGAGAAAATGGTGGAGACAAACATGCCCGGTATGGGAAGAAATAAGGTTATAGGGGGTTCTTATGCAACGACAGAGCTGGAAGACAGGCTGAGGAAGCTAAAAGTGCCTACAACTTAAAATCCATAGTTTTGAACCGAATCGGGACTTTTGCAGTGTAGTCCCCCCCCCCCCGTCCTTTTTTTAAAAGGACGTCATTTGTATAAACATATTGTCTAATAAAGTTTTGATTTACTTACGGTAGTTCTTCTATGTCTCAACATTGCTTTATAATAATATAAAATGAAACTAATGCAAAAAACTAACAGAACAGGATAATATGCACACATTAGTCGTCAGGACTGGTTATGTTTCAGCAAGGTTTGACGGCGCTCGCAACTGCATAAGGTCATACGATGAGCGCCAAAGAGAACTGGTATCCTAGAGGGTTTGACGTAGACCACTTGCCCCTGGCCCTGGGTTCTTCCCTCTCTTCCCAGTCTTGTAGGACCCTACTAATAAAGAAAATCTGGGAGAAAAAAAAAGCCGAAGCGCCCGAGCTCTTCTAAGAACCTACAAGAAAATGTGGATAGAAGCAATCCGCTAGGTTTACATCATCGTTAGCAGTAATTTCCACTTGGAGAATATACACAGGCAGTTAAGTAGATACCATCCCTGTATTCTGACGCTCAGCATAGGGGAAATATTAGAGTAGCAGTTAGATAGATAGATAGATAGATAGATAGATAAATAGATAGACAGATAGATAGATATATATATATATATAGAGAGAGAGGGAGAGAGAGAT
>NW_004797426.1:817597-818585 GCF_000002075.1 Aplysia californica | reverse complement strand
TCTCTCTCTCTCTCTCTCTCTCTCTCTCTCTCTCTCTCTCTCTCTCTCTCTGTTTCCCTATCCTTCGACCTCTATCTTCCCCCTTTCTCCCCTGCTCTCTGAATATCCTCCTTTCTTTATCTCCATTCTCCCATCCTCCGCCCCCCCCCTCAATCACTCCTTCCCTCTATGAAGACCTTCGTGTTGCAAGTAGGTACGACTTACCATAGCACTAAATAAGTAGCACGGAACATTAGACAAACTAACAGAAATTTGTAAATGCATTAATATTTCAAAGGCCTTTTATTGACTGATCTCATCGCAACAGCAAACAAATCCGCTGTCTTAGAATGGCAAAGTTCTCTCTGACCTTTTGAGGCTGTTTTGAGTAACTAAAGACCACAAGGTCAGAAACCTTATTTCTCTTTCAAAACCGTAAGTTTATTTGAAGTCGTTATAAACAATCAAGATGTCCAAAGAATTGCATTCGAACAAGCTTAAACATCATCATCATCATTGCCTTTCTCACCCTGCACCAGGGTACAGGCCACAGACAAACACCCTCCACCTTTCTCTATCCTGGGCTAACCTCTTAATGTTATTCCATGTCTTCCCACTTTTCTGTACATCGATTTCTGTGATTCTTCTCCAAAGCTTAAACATGTGAAACTCAAATTTTTTAACGTTAAATTTCTGACGGATGGAAGATCCCATCGGCCCATTTCTGGGTGTTCTGAGTACCTACAATTACAACATGATTATTACACTGTGTTTACAGGAATATGATGCGTCTGTTGTGTGTGGTGTGTGTGTAGGTACGAGATGCGTCTGTTGTGTGTGGTGTGTGTGTAGGTACGTGATGTGTGTGCATGGTGTATATGGTGTGAGTGTTTGTAGGTACGTGATGTGTGTATAGTGTGTATATGGTGTGTGTGTGTGTTGTGTGTTTGCAGGTACTGACAGCTCTGATTGTGTGTACATGGTGTGTGTGTGTGTGTGTGTGTGTGTG
>NW_004797426.1:815797-817497 GCF_000002075.1 Aplysia californica | reverse complement strand
CCCCAAACCAACCTTCAACCTACCCCAGCCAACCACCAAACCACCCACAACCCACCCCCAATCACCTACCAACATCCCAGCCCACATTGCTGTTCGGTGGATGCTCTGGTGTGGTTTGCTCCTTCTTTTCTACCAAACGTCTATCGTCCTGATCTCTCCTCCTTCTTTTTTATTATGTTTGTTACTCGCTTGTAACACCTCTAATCTTCGGCACTTAATATGACCTTATTGTGCTGAAAGTGCCGTAATACTCTTTCTAAAGGTAATCCCAATTCACCCCCAACCCAACCCACCCCCATCCCCCAATCTTCAACCCTCTTACTAAACCGAAAACTAAAACAGACAACAGAAAAATTAGTTTATTAGTGCGTGTTATCTAATGCTGATTTAAAAAAAAAACCTTTTAGGTTTTATAAGCAGCAGAACAAAAGCAATGTTCTGAAAACATTTCGATCCATCTTAATGAAATCAGAAATACAAGTTTGCATATTTAATAGATAGTATGTTGTGGCCTGGTTTTTTTTTTTAATTTGAGATAAACAAAACAATGAAAAAATCAGTATGAACAACGATGTTACGCCCCGACTAATTTTCATTTAGACGTAGGCACTGAACAACTATATAAAAAAAAAAAAAACGCTAAAAGCTTAATTATGAAGGATATGATGTCGTACGACACGAGGCGACCCCGGTAACCTGAAATGTAAATATGTCACTCCGGACAGATACCGATCTTTTCCGACAGACTAGCAAACAGAACGATAAACTCGAAGAAAAAAAAAGAGAAATAGATGAATTAATTAATAAGACGTACACTTAAATAGAAAAGAGGATGGGGATGGCAGTTGAAGTATGGCAGGATGTTAGATTGGTGTATAAGTGTGTGTGTGTGTGTGTGTGTGTGTGTGTGTGTGTGTGTGTGTGTGTGTGTGTGTGTATGTGTGTGTGTCTATGTGTGTGTCTGTGTGTGTGATGTGTATATATGAGGTGTGTCTGTGTGAGTGTGTGAGTCTGTGTGGGTGTATGATGTGTCTGAGTGTGTGTGTGTGTGTGTGTGTGTGTGTGTGTGTCTGATGTGTGTGTCTGATGTGTGTGTGTGATGTGTGTGTGTGTGTGTGTGTGTGTATGTGTGTGTATGTTTGTGTGTGTCTGTGTGTGTGATGTGTATATATGAGGTGTGTCTGTGTGAGTGTGTGAGTTTGTGTGAGCCTGTGTGTGTCTATGTGTGTCTGTGTGGGTGTATGATGTGTCTTGTCTGAGTGTGTGTGTGTATATGATGTGTGTGTGTGTGTGTGTGTGTGTGTGTGTGTGTTTGTGTGTGTGTGTGTGTGTATATATGATGTGTGTTGTGTGTTTGCAGGTACTGACAGCTCTGGTTGTGTGTACATGGTGTGTGTGTGTGTGTGTGTGTGTGTGTGTGTATATATGATGTGTGTCGTGTGTTTGCAGGTACTGACAGCTCTGGTTGTGTGTACATGATGTGTGTTGTGTGTTTGCAGGTACTGACAGCTCTGGTTGTGTGTACATGGTGTGTGTGTGTGTGTGTGTGTGTATATATGATGTGTGTTGTGTGTTTGCAGGTACTGACAGCTCTGGTTGTGTGTACATGGTGTGTGTGTGTGTGTGTGTGTGTGTGTGTGTGTGTGTGTATATATGATGTGTGTTGTGTGTTTGCAGGTACTGACAGCTCTGGTTGTGTG
>NW_004797426.1:813650-815697 GCF_000002075.1 Aplysia californica | reverse complement strand
TGTGTGTGTGTGTGTGTATCTGTGACTGCGTATTTCCCCGCGTGTCTGCTGTGGGGGTGGGGGTTAGGATCCTTTCTTTACCTCTGAGTGCATTTAATTTTTTAATCTAAATCTGTGTATGCGTTTTTTGGAGTTATAATATGACAACAAATCAATAAACCCACCAGGCAGAACTGGAAAGTACTGAGACAATTTCAGAGTTCACTTATTGAGTACGCTCACTCTGATCTTTTTTCAACGCCTGGGGACCTCCTGGATTAACGTCCATCTCCGAAAGGACTGAGCCAAAAGGAACATTCACGTAAAGTATGTCTTTCCAAAAGACATAACTTCGGGCCGAGCTGAGGCTCGAACCCCTGAGCCCGCAATCTAATACGTGGTGCCCACTAAGGATGAATCGGCCGCCCGACTCGGTTGCCTCAAAAACAATTAACGTGTTTGTTTTCAGTATCAGTATCAGGCGACCGAGTCGGGCGATCGGCCCGACAAAGCCATAGTGGACACCCCATTATAACGGTTACAGCCCAGTAGCCTAACCACTTGGCCACCGACGCGACTGAGAAAAGAGAGAGAAAGAGAGAGAGAGAGAGAGAGAGAGAGAGAGAGAGAGAGTGAGAGAGAGAGAGAGAGAGAGTCCATATGTGAGGCAGCGTGGTGGAATCAGGCTCTCGTCAATTTTTGGGCATGTAGAGTTATTGGTACCATCTTAAAGCTTGTTCATTTGTCTTTATTTGGATGACAAAAATATTCATTTATCTTGAATACAAGCCGAAATATTTGTGAATGAAGGAGATGGGGTCACCTGTTTTCAGAGGTAAAATTGGTGAGAAAATGGCCACCAAAGATAAGTTATTTCCTTCGCTTAAGAGTCCGTGGTAACTGAAAATTTACATTTTTGTATGCCTTTAATCCACGTTTTTCAGAAAAATCCACACAGAAATGATTTCTTTAAAGGGCATTAAAAGGTTTTGAGCCAAAAAATAAAAAAAATACATGTAAATACAAATTCACAAACCTGTGGAAAAATTCAAGTTTCTTCACTTTGGCTATTTTGACGAGAGCCTGATTCCACCACGCTGCCTCACATATTATGAATGTATACAGGCTTATGCATAAAAACCACACGCCTAACGCATCTAAATAAAAACTAGTGTTAGCGACAAAGTCAACACGAGATATATAGAGAGACATCTCCCCTTTTTTTCCCCAAGTAAACCTTCCTAGAGGAGGACAAAATTCATTCCATCGTTCGTTTTAACGTAATCACGTATTTTTTTCTCCTTCTTTCTATTTTCATCATTCAGGACGAACACACAGGCAGGCACACAGGATGTGAGGTGGACAAGGGGTCAATATTGACTCTGGGACTGTAAAACTGCTGTCATAAGGTCTACTGTGACGTGGTGGCTGAAGTGCTGTGCAGTGGTGCTGTGGTTTGCGTGTCTTTTGGGGGTGAACGATCGTTCGCGAATTGGGGTCACCCACTCAACTGACGTCACAAGAGTGGTTAGCTTGAGGTCTCTTCTACGTTTTTTTTTCTTCTTTTCCTTCTTCTTCTTCTTCTTCTTCCTTCTGCTTTTTGTCTGCTTTTCCCGCTTCTTCTTTTTCTAAATTTTCCCGCTTTTTCTTCTTCTTCTTCGTCGTGCCGTTAGCAGCTCCTGCCTGTAAGAGGATGGACATGATGACGTCAGCGAAAATGATGACGACGCTACTTCTGGCAGCCATTGTGACGTCACAACTGGACTGTGTGACGCCACAACTGGGTTTTGGTGCGGCACAGCACTACGGTCATGGCGAAGTGAGGCATGGCGCCACATCGGCGACTTTTTCTTCATCATCATCAACGTCCACGCCATCGTCGTCATCTGTCGATGAAAGCGTGGAAGGAGAAGATGGCGATACGAATGATAAGGACGGCGCTAGTGGAAGAGGTCAAGAGGTCAGCAAGGATCAAAGTGTTGAGGGGAACGTGAACTCGCTACAGGTGAGGGAGAGAGAGAGGGGGAAGAGAGGGGGGAGAGAGGGAGAGAGGGGGAGAAAGAGAGAG
>NW_004797426.1:812453-813550 GCF_000002075.1 Aplysia californica | reverse complement strand
GGGGACACATGTGTGGATATGACGTAGACAGACTTGACAGCCAAACGTTTGGTATACATCCAATCTTTGTGGTGATCAAATGTGAGTCGTGCTGACAAAATGAGTTACTCCTCACAACCCATGAGTGGAGACGTCAGCCGAAAATAGACACATCAAATTTGTAGATTTTTAAGGGGTGCCATTTTTTCTTCAAGTTAAACTTGTCTTTTATCATTTCATATAATAAATTGTACAAACCCAACCTATACATTCCATGTATCTATCTGTGTCCATAGGGGTAAAATCCGAGACTTCACTCATTTTGTCAGCATACCTCACTAATTGTTAGTTCATTGAAAAGGGTGCGCCGATCTTTTCATCACCGGCACCATTACCTTTAATGGTGGAATCGTATTTAATACGTTTACTTTTATCCGCCGCTTATAGTCTAGAGCTGGGCAATGAGTCGCTTCAGCAAAATCCGGATAATATTTTAGTGCACCTCTTCGGCTAATAATATGATATGAACCGCTTCGGCAAATGGGTTAGAACCACTTTGACAAACAGGTTAGCATCACTTCAACAAATGGGAGCACCCACTTCGGCAAACGGGTCAGGAAAGAGAGTTAAGAGTCTGAAATCGGATAATGTTTTATTGAGAATTATCCGGTTATCCTTTTGGATTATCCGGATTTTGCCCACCTCTAACTTATCACCATTTGGGTGTCGCGGGAAGAAAGAGACGTCTCTCTGTCGCCAGCCGGAGAACTTGGGTCATGGAGACGTCTTTCTGTCGCCAGCCGGAGAACTTGGGTCAGGGAGACGTCTTTCTGTCGCCAGCCGGAGAACTTGGGTCAGGGAGACGTCTTTCTGTCGCCAGCCGGAGAACTTGGGTCAGGGGGATGCCGTGAGTTGTTAGTGTTCCCCTGACTCCATCTATCCAGGTCTTTCTCGGTCGCCCTCTGGCCTTGTTGCCATTGAATTGTTGGATGTAGACACGTTGTGCTGGATGGTGTGTTGGTAATCGCATGAGATGTCCGAACCATTTGATATTTGATACTATATTTAATAATGATTATAATCGCACTTCAAAATAAAAATAAACCGACATTGTCAGG
>NW_004797426.1:811151-812122 GCF_000002075.1 Aplysia californica | reverse complement strand
ATCCCTTGGTGGTCTAAAATCGATAAGAGTAGGCTTCGGCCGCCACCCGGGCAAAATTCAAAATTTCCTACCAACTGAAAACATTAGGTGTGTCCCGCGCGCTCATATGACCTTATGCAGTTGCGAGAGCCGTAAAACACTTTACAAAAAAACACAAAAAAACAACAGTCTTTTTTCCCCTTCGTTTTGTTCCTTTGTTTATTTCTGTTTGATTGGTTTGATAAATATAGGTGTTGTAGTTCTTGCAACACATATAGTCAAGTCGGTAAAAAAACAACTAAGTAGGCTAGGTGTATGGGTTTAATGCTGTAAACCTAGCCTTTATTTCATTTAGTCTTATCTTATCTTCATCCCATGTCATCTCACCTCACCTCACCTCACCTCACCTCACGTCATCTCACCTCACTTCACCTCACCTCACCCCATCTCATCTCACCTCACCTCACCTCACCTCACCTCACCTCACCTCACCTCACCTCACCTCACCTCACGTCATCTCACCCCATCTCACCTCATCTCACCCCATCTCATCTCACCCCATCTCACCTCATCTTGCTTCACCTCATCTCACCTCAACTCACTTCACCTCACCTCACCTCACCTCACGTCATCTCACCTCACTACACCCCACCTCGCTTTACCTTATCTCACCTTCTCTCACCTCACCTCACCTCACCTCTCATGGTACATCACCTAAGCTCACCTCTCCTCATCGGCATTCGGACACTGTCCATTGACTTTACATTAACTACTTTTCGTTGCAAAACCTAACTAGCCATTCTCTCTCCCTCAACAGATGTCCAATGACAGCTCCGTACAGGAAGTTCCCAGCGCATACGGGACGAGCCAAGAGGAGACCGTTTTGGAATTGTATGTGGATCTAATGATGGGCGGCTACACAGTGCCTGTTTTCTTTTCCAAGAAGGTTTTCAAGAAGTGAGTACTCGAAGGTACCGAAAAGGCGTCCCCCC
>NW_004797426.1:808315-811051 GCF_000002075.1 Aplysia californica | reverse complement strand
GGGGGGGGGCTGTATTAACTTGTTTTCCTCCATAATCTTAAATCTATACTGACAAATTTACAATGCGCGCGTAGCTATTTCACTTTAACAAAGTGAAGATCCAGGCTGAACGAATAGAGATATATTTGACCGATAACCTGACCCATTGAGCTTAGTTTTGGTGGGCGGCACTTATTTTTTTGCTTTGGTCTAATTTTGTGTCTCAAAGATATCACATAGGGCGACACATCTCAAGTTTGGATTTTTAGGTAAATTGTTGCGTCCTAAATATGGTATGATATACGGTATGATTTTTCAAACGAGGAGGCCGACTTTTGTGCTCCTTGAATACGCTGTCACAGCTCGTCATTTTCTTTCTGAATGTGCCAAGCATGATTAATGTGCACACCCGATGCCCACGTGATCGTTTCATTCAGGTCTTTGTGTGGCGACATCAAACATAATTTCACAGGTGAACTTTTGAAAGGGAGATCCCTGGAGCCCACCTGATGTATACTGCACTCCCGTCAAATTTGGCCTGTAGGAGGAAGAGTGGCGTGGAAGGTCTACTGGTTATGCTGTTGGGCTCGCCACCGATAGGTCTTAGGTTCGATCCCTGGCCAAGGCCCGACACCATGTCCCTGGAAGAGACATAATGATAATAGATAGCATTTATTTAAAGCAAATCGCCGCTCAACAGCAAGCTCTATGCGCTTTACAATCTGTACTATTACCCCATGAGAGCATTCTGAAACAACCTCAACTTCCTGGGAAGCATACAGTGCATGCGGCCATTTATAGGCGCTAAAACACTAACATACTGACAAGATCTTTCGCCGTCTTTGACTGGGTACACATTCCCACTTGGGTGAAGAGATGAAAATAAATTCGTGTAAAGTGCCTTTCCCAAGGACACAACGTCGGCCAACGGCTCGAACCCCCGAACCCACAACCTCACGATTACGAGTCCGGTAGCCTAACCACAAGGCCCCCGGCGCCACTGTTACACGAATATCCCTTACTTCACACTTGTGGGAGTTGGGTGTATTGCTGAAAGCATGCCAGTTTGTCACAGTTTGTCACAGGTCCAGTTTGTCACAGTTTGTCACAGGTCCAGTTTGTCACAGTTTGTCACAGGTCCAGTTTGTCACAGGCCTCGACTGTGCCCTGCATAATGGAAGTTATCACTGACACTCTCAAAAGGAGTACATGAATGATTGATTGATTGTATGGATTGAATTTGATTTTTCAATTATTTTAACGAAAGAACATTCAATGTTGAATTGTTACAGAGTAATTTGCTTCGATTTGTATACAAAAAGGAAGAGATGTTGAAAAACACAAGCTGAATTGACTTTTTAGAGGGACTATCTCTACACCACCAATTTGAAGATGGAGAACAAAAAAACTAAAGTTACAACTACAGTTTTACACAGTGCTGTAAATATGATAAACTGGGCCTGTGGCAAACTGGCCAGTCCGTCTATAGCCAGGGGCCTGACGTTGTGTCCTTCTGAAATGCCTTTTACAGGAATTGTCTTCACCTCATCCCGGTGGGAATGAGTTCCACCCAACTAAAGGTAGCAACAAATCTGGTCAGTTTGTTAATGTCTGAACGTTTAATCGGCTGCTTGCAGTGTAGTATGCTTCCCTGGAAGCCGAGAATGTTTGTATGCGGTGCAGGAATTATTTGCGGGAGTTATCATAAAATAAATTATAAATCGTTTAGAGATAACTGCTAAGTGAGACTAGATCTATGAGCCGTGCAACTATTATGTTTCACTATTACAATCTGGAAAAAAATCTGGGTTTCTTCTGCTTGGTAATCTTGACTTGTTTTATAATTTACCCACTGCAGAGGCGGAACTTGAACTCATTTCAATAACTAACAGCGACGCCTCTTGGTTGTTGGTTTTGTTTGTCAAGGTGTTCACAACAGTAAATATCTGCTAAGCTTGACCTTTTTTCCCTTAATAAACCGACGCTTCAACATTCCACATGCTCTTTGGGTTTACAAAAGCGATAGATTTTTCCCCGTCCATTGTTGCACAACTGTAGCCAGTATTGCGTCCACTCGGCTCTTTACGAAACCACATAATAATTTGTTTCGATTTTTAAAGACGTGTTCAGGAATATATTCTTCTCTCTGTTACGCCTTATCCAAGCAAATCCATCCATGTGTGCAACAATCCCCGGACTGCATTGGATCTGTGATGTCATAAATTATGTTTACACATGAAAATGTAAAAAAAATAAATCAAATCAAATGTAAAAAAAAACAGGGCCGGTCATTGACCTTAGCAATATTAACTCTGGTGACGTAGCAGCTTCCTTTTACGTAACTGTCTTTAGTGGGTTAATAGCGCCCCTACGTAACGGCCTTCATAACGCCCCGCCCCCTTCCAACCACCCCCCCCCGCCCCACCCTCCTTTGGGAGAAACATTAGCTGATAAAAGTGTCCATTTATTCCTTTCTGCTCTCAGTTTCCTTCTTTTTTCATCTTTTATTCTCAAACTTACGCAAGCCTCTATGACGAGTGGTATAGATCTAGATGTGAGGCTTATGCAAGCTTCTCCAAAAAACGGTTTTTAAAGCCTTAGATCTTGATAACAGTTCGCATTTATCTCAAAAACACGCCAGAAACTTATTGTGCTGTGCATCGTGGTGAAATCAGACGCTTGTCATATTAATTACACTGAAGAAACCAGCCTTTTTTACCCCGTTTTTGGCAATTTTGAAATTAACCCCCCCACCCC
>NW_004797426.1:804785-807507 GCF_000002075.1 Aplysia californica | reverse complement strand
TTAAATTATTTCGACTTCTATTTAAGACCGGTGAGTAGTTTTTCTCAACACGGGCATGGCAAATAAACAGACTTTTAGAATTTATCAATAACTCGCTTTGCCCCCCCCCCCTCAAAACAAACAAACAACAACAACAACCAACAACTGACGAGCGCCTAATCCTACTGCGCTGTGACACATCTGATAAAGGTGTTCATGGATGTTTTTATTTTCTTCTCTGTTTCCTGCTTTTTGTTGAGCTTTTCTTCTCACACGTACGCAAGCTTATCTGATTCCTGGTACACCTGATAGGGTTATGCAAGCTTCTCCAGTTGTTTTTTACAAGTCTTGGATAACAGTTCAGGATGTTCTCGAGATTATATCAAAAACTATTACTGCTGCTGTTATCTGATGTTGTTGTTGTTGTTGTTGTTGTTTTCTCCACCACTTTGGCATGCCTCGCTCAAAACGTAAAAGAAAAGTAGATATGTGAGGCAGCGTAGTGGAATCAGGCTCTCGTCAATTTTTGGGCATGTAGAGTTATTCGTATCATCTTAAAGCTTGTTCACTTGTCTTTATTTTGGATGAAAAAAATATCCATTTATCTTAAATACAAGTCGAGATATTTGCAAATAAAGGAGGTGGGGGTCACCTGTTTTCAGAAGTAAAATTAGTGAGAAAATGGCCACCAAAGAATAGTTATTTCCTTAGATTAAGAGTCCGTGGTAACTGAAAATTTACATTTTCTATGAATTTAATCAACCGTTTTCAGAAAAATCCACACAGAAATGAATTCTTTAATGGGCATGAAAGGTGTTCAGATAAAAAACGAAAATTTGATAAAAATTCACAAACCTGTGGAAAAATGCAAGTTTCTTCACTTTGATTATTTTTTACGAGAGCCTGATTCCACCACGCTGGCTTACATATTTTCCTTGAAAAAAATATTTAAAAATTTGCCTCTCAAAACAGGTGATCCCCACCTCTTTCATTTGCAAATAGCTCGACTTGTATTCAAGATAAATGGATATTTTTTTCATCCAAATAAAGACCAGTGAACAAGTTTTAAGATGATACCAATAACTCGACATGCCCAACTATTGACGAGAGCCTGATTCCATCACGCTGCCTCACATTGAATGTCACAGCAGGGGTGGACGTGATGGGTGGCGTACAGCCTGGCTGAGAGATATTCGCAATCAAAGATTTGACAAATAACTCCATCACAGAACAAAACATTCTTCAAAACAGCTTAAAAAAACACATTTAGCTGCAGATTTTAGAGATTTAAAAAAATGATTTTCGGACAGAAAAGTCCTTCAAAAGTCTAATAAAGAAAGCCTCCTCCAGAAAAAAGTCGCTTATTTTTCGACCCAACAAGTCAGTATTTTTGGGGCAATTACTGCTGTACCTCTCGATGTACCTAGTAGATCAAACCGCCCGGGCGCATCACAAATGTCTTGTCTCGCAAACGCCAACTCCGGGAACTGTTGAACACAGTGGCATGTAGAGCTTGACGATAATAATAATAATAATAATTGCATTTATGTAGCGCATATGCTCAAGAGCATGCTCTATGCGCTTTACAACGATTATTACCCCAGCAGACCCTCTGAGAACACTTGGAAACATTCTCGGCTTCCGCGGAAGCATACAGTGCAAGCTGCAGATTTCACGCGCTCAAACACTATCAAACTGACAAGATCGTTCGCTGTCTATAGCCGGGTTCCCATTTCCACCTGGGTGAAGTGAGGAAAATTTGTGCAAAGTGCCTTTCCCAAGGACACAACGTCGAGCCCCTGACGGGATTCGAACCCACAACCTTACGGTTGCGAGTCCGAGAGCCTAACCACTAGGCCACCGACGGTAACCAAACATTGACACACGGAGCGACACAAACTGACCACATTAATTGCGAAATGGTATAGGTTTAACGCCCCTATCAACACTGTTAGGCTATTTAAGAGGCTGGACCTCCGAGTTTAACGTCCATCTCCGAAAGGACTGAGCCAAATGAGATATTCGTGTAAAGTGTCTTTCCCAAGGACACAAAGTCGGCCCGAGCTCTGGCTCAAACCCCGGAACCCGCACCGCATGAATGAAACCCTTGCCAAGTTAAAACCTTCCGGTTGCCTACATGAAGTGTACAGCGGAAAACGACGGTAGTCACAACTTGGACATTGTGAGGGGGCCAATTTTAAAAGCCTGTGGACTCATAACTTCACATTTGTTTGACTGGTGGTTTATTATTAAGTGTTGTTGAATGGGAAATCTAACAACAATAATCAACCAACAGTTGAATAGAAATACAGTTAGTTATGAGTCAACAAGCTTTCAAAATTTTCAGTTTGTGACTGCAGTCGTTTTTCTCCTGTAGTCTTCACATGTTTTACCTTCACGCCTGTTCCTCCGTGGATGAAAATAGAAAAACGACGAACAAAAAAATGAGATTCTAAATAGAAAGGGGAGGATAAGACTTCGCTCTCTCAAGAAGAGTCGGTATCCTCGACAGAAAGAAGCCTTTAAATAGCCCCGTCTGAATTCCAAAAGAAAACCGAAGTCGTGTGTCTGTAACATGCCGCATCAAAACAAAACCCCGGAGGCAATTCTTCCTAGAGTCTGATTCCCGGGCTGTGTTCTCACAATGCTCACCTTTTGGCACCCTTCATATCCAAGACCTTCCCTTCAATAAATGCCCTATCTGTGGAGACACAGTTGTCAAGTGGAAAAACGCCCTTACCCC
>NW_004797426.1:803457-804671 GCF_000002075.1 Aplysia californica | reverse complement strand
CAGAAAAAAACACAACAGCCACTCCCTCCTTCCGCTAGAGGTGGGAAAAATCCGGATAAACTATCCGGATAACCGGATAATTCTCAAAGAAACGCTATCCAAATTCAGACTCTTAAACTCTTTCCTGACCCGTTTGCGGAAGTGGGTGCACCCATTTATTGATGTGGTCCTAACCCGTTTGTCGAAGTGATCCTAACCCGTTTGTCGAAGTGGTCCTAACCCATTTGCCGAGGCAGTTCATAACTATTATTTGCCAAAGAGATGCACTAACATATTATCCGGGTTTTGCTAAAGCGACTCATTGCCCAGCCCTACCTTCCACCCGCATCCCCCAACTACAAAAGTAAATCAGGCACTCGTCAATTTGTGGGTATAGACGTTATTGGCATAATCTAAAAGCCTGTCTATTTGTCTTCCTTGTAGGGAAAAGATTTATCTAGGTTGATTAGAAGTGGAAATATTTGCCATTGGTTGAGGTCAGGGTCGCCTAGTTTCAGAAGTAAAATTGGCGAGATCAGAAAACGGCCTCCAAAATTTGGTAACTTCCATCGTAGCCTGAGAGTCCTTGGAAACTGACAATAATTTATATTTTTGTGCCTTTAATCAATGCTTCTCAGTAAAATTAACACAAGAATGTTTAAAGAAAATTCGAAAAAAATAACCATTTAGGCCAAAAATGCCGATATTTTTAATTTCATTATTTTGACGAACGCCTTATTTCACCACGATGCCTCACATATTAACAACAAAACAAAACAAAAATGTGAGGCAGCGTGGTGGAATCAGGCTCTCGTCAATTTTTGGGCATGTAGAGGTATTGGTATCATCTTTAACCTTGTTTACTTGTCTTTATTTGGATGAAAAAAATATCCATTTATCTTGAACACAAATCGAGATATTTGCGAAAAAAGGGGGTTGGGGTCACCTGTTTTCAGAGGTAAAATTAGTGAGAAAATGGCCACCAAAGATTAGTTATTTCCTTAGCTTTAGAGTCCGGGGTAACTGAAAAAGTACATTTTTTGTGCCTTTAATCAACGTTTTTCAGAATAATCCTCACAGAAATGAGTTCTTTAATGCTCATGAAAGGTATTGAGCCAAAAAACAAAAATTTGATAAAAATTCACAAACTTGCGGAAAAATGCAAGTTTCTTCACTTTGATAATTTTGACGAGAGCCTGATTCCAGCACGCTGCCTCACAAATAGACACCAACCC
>NW_004797426.1:798011-801493 GCF_000002075.1 Aplysia californica | reverse complement strand
AATAAATAAATACCTGGGGGGGGGACCTCCATCCAATATGTTTCTAGTAACTAAAAAAGAATAAAGAAATAAAGAAATGAATAAAGAAATAAAGAAATAAAGAAACATTTTTAAAGCAAAAGGGAGTTTTTCAAACGGCATGGCATCATGTCTGTAGCTATCAAATAACACTCCGGCCAATAGTTTTGCTACCGTAGCAATCCCCGATCTGTCTATGTCTATACCTAAGAGCTGCTGTTTGTTGTTGTTGTTGTTGTTGTTGTTGTTGTTGTTGTTGTTGTTGTTGTTTTGTAAGAGTATTACGCCTTGACCTGATGATCAAATTTTTTTTCTCTCCAAATAAGGAATTTGGGCGACATAGTCATTTGTTGCCCTCAGTTGATGCTATCTGACTAGGTTTGATCCATCAGAGACTGTCAATACATTGTCCTTCATAGGGAGAGAAAGCATCTCTGCAATTTTGATAAAGGCCGTATTCTTTCAAAATGAAATAGTTTGATTTTCTAAGTCTCAACCAGCAACGTTTGATGGAAGTCGTGACCAACAGCCAATCAGAAGGCCTCGTCGTGTTACGTGAGTCAGATCTGTCCTTCGCGGAATTGTTAACTCATTGAGTGCGATCTGGGTTTTTTTTTGTTGGAAGTACTTAAAACGAAATGTTTACTTCCTTAACCCTATCCTTACGGAGTGTTTTACAATCGTATCTATATGACGTGGGGATCTCTGTGCCACCATTTTCCAAAGAGGAAAGTTACTCATTAATCCGATTTGTACGCCTTGCATAGCAGTCTGTCAAAATGATTCTTTGGAGAGTATCGTCCTCAATGACGCAAGCCCAGATGTTCTTCTGGGTTGTTTAGATTAGATATAGTAAAATATTTTACGGCACTTGCAACACATTTAGGTCATATAAGTGCCGAAGATTAGAGGTGTTACAAGAGAGTGACGAACAAAACCCCCAAAAACAACAACCACAAAAAAAACGGAGGAGGAGGGAGAAGGACGATAGCTTTTGATCGGAAAGAAAGAGCAAACCACACCAGTGCACCCGCCAACCACCCGCATCTGACGAAGTAAAGCAAAGGTCTAATTGGTCGCTTTTAAGGACAAGTGGGCTAACCCAGATTTCTCTGAAATCTTGACCTACACCAAAACTGGGCATTGCTCTGCATATAGGAAAAGTTTGGTTTCATTGGTGTGTATATTTGTTTGGTTATAGAGAAAACTCTCCTTGTCTTTTAAAGAAACTGAACAAGGGGCAAAAACGTTACCTTCGATTTTCTCAAATCAGCATTTTTCGGGATAGCCCCCTTATGCTTAAAAGCGACCAGTTGATGATATGGAAGGCAGTGGATAGAGCTTATTCCCGAGCCGATCTGATCCCATTTGACCACGATTTATTGCACTTTGAATCCTCTGTAACCCTTGGACAGTTTTCAGAGAGTCTTAGTTTTATGTCACTAACAGCACAAATAGATCTTTTAAGTTCTAAAAATTAGAGGTATTTTTAGAGAGTGCAACATACAAAGAAATACGGAAAAGGGGGGGGGGGGGATAAGGACGGTAGATAATTAAACAGAAAGAAAAGCAAATCACATCCGAGCACCCGCTAACCACCCAAGGTTTTCAGAGGAAAGAGATATCGTCATCTTAAACTGCTCAGAACACAGCAGCTGAGCATATTAACAATTTGCCGAGCGATGAGTAGCGAAGTAATTCAAGCGAATGAATCTTGTACATTCATAAATGGTTTGTATTGTAATCGACAGCCTTAACACAGACACGAGCTCCTTGCCTGCATGGCTCTTGTTGAATGAAACCTTTTAACGTTTTTTAAACCATGAGAAATGTTCTCATTCAATATATTATACAATTTGGAAACGCAAGAATGAACAAGTGCATGTCACTAGACTCGTTTTTTGTCTTCTCATGTTTCACCTCCCTTTTTATGTCCCTTGATAAGCTTCGCCACAAAAGAGGCAGAATAGTTCACAAATCGGAGACGCCCAATCAATGAGTCTATCAATTAGCTCCACGGAGCTCTTCAACTCTCACCGCGAGAAGGCTTTATGAATGGCTGGGCTATCAGATACGTGCCTATTGAAGGTGCGAGGAGGGGCATCAATGAGGGCTGGCTCTCAGAGAGAGATATTTGTTATCCCCGATTCGGACCAATGGGAAAGAGTGGCTAGTGTGGATGACGGGTATTATACTACGGGTACATTCATGTCTGTCTGCTTGGAGGTGGTGCGGGGCTGGGGAGTTATAGAACATACATTCGGATGGGTTGGTTGTTTTTTTTTACGGGGTTTTGTTTTTGTTTGTTTTGTTTTTTTTCTTCAATTTTATCCATTAGTTTAAATGTTGAGTGTCTTGCGAGTTGATGAATAGCATGTCGGGTTGACACCTTGAGCCGTAGGAGGAAGCGTTTGAAGCTAAGATAACAGGTCGCCGCTCCTCCACACTCGTGTGTAGTGGATCACATGACGACAGGATAGGACAACCAATGTTGAAAGTCTTGTCTGATTCAACCGCCAAAACTTGAAGAGGATTTGGGGGAAAAGACGGGATTAGACGTAGGATAAAAGGGACGTTTTCAAATGTGCCTTCTCTCCAAGGTGGTTTTTACATTTACGTCTTTTCAAAGAGTCAAGAGTATCCGCATTCTACAGCTTTGTCTTGACTGTTGAGATTTCTCAATACAGGGGGCGGGATCTGTGAACTAAACTTTTAAATCGGACGAAATAAATGAATACTTATTCTTATCATCAATGCCTTTCTCCCCTGGCAGGGTATAGGCCACATACAAGCTCCTTCCATTTATCTCTGTCCTGGGCCATCCTTTCTCCCCTGGCAAGGTATAAGCCACATACACATACAAGCTCCTTCCATTTATCTCTGTCCTGGGCCATCCTTCCAAGCTCGTTCCAAGTGAGATTCATCTCTCTCATGTCCCTTTCCACGCATCCCCTTCATGTTTCCCGTGGCCTACCCCTGCCTTGTGCTTCCAGCCTCATAAAGGGTTCTAGTGTTTTATGATCCAAGCTTGTATGAGTTTCTGTAACAGGTTGTTTTCACGACAGAGGTTTGTTAGCCTCGTGACTCAAATTAAATAAATACTTATTATTCTAGGTAAGGACCAGTCATTGTGCTCTGACAAAATGCGTTACTTCTTGCAACCCATGAGTGGAGAGGTCAGAGCACAGAACACAGCACACTGCACACTGCACACTACCCACATCAAATTTGTAGATTTTTAAGGGATGCCTTTTTCCCCCTTCAAGTTAAACATGTCTTTTATCATTTCATAATATTAAAAAATTGTACAAACTCAAGAGTGGAGACGTCAGCCGAAAAAAGACGCATCAAATTTTTCTTTTATCATTTCAAATACATGTAGTATAATATAATGTAACGGACATAGAGCTTGCTTTCGAGTGGGGATAGGCGCTATACAAATGCTATTTATTATTATTATTATT
>NW_004797426.1:794528-796528 GCF_000002075.1 Aplysia californica | reverse complement strand
GGGGGTGGAGAGCGGTTCCTTTTAAACAGTGTTCATCAACTTGGCGAGGGAGAGCCCAGCACGCATGCACAGAAACTGTTGAATGGACATGCGCACAATTTGTTGACATCCAAAGAAAATATTCTTCAGTTGTCTGCCCTCGTCACCTGTGTTCGGGGAGGTAGGAAGACGATATCCGGCGACATTCCGCGCCAACAACGCATCACATTTACACATCAATGACGACGGGCGTGGCGCGCATAGCTCCGCGGGAAGACTACACTGGGCCCGTAACATTTATCACATGTCTTGAATTGTTACATCAAACAAAACAACTGCAAAAAAACACACACACAAACACCCTCCCCCCTCCAAAATAATAAAAATAAAACAACAACCAACCAACTAAACCCCCCCCCCAAAAAAAAACAAAAACCGGACGCTGGACTGAATAATTTCACGGCCTCTCTGTTGGCCCGTCCAGAGACATCCGCTCTAAGCGACCGACATGTTCTGCTGTGCGGAAAATTTTCCCGAAAAAGGATGAGGGTTTTGGCAACTCGCGAGTTCTCCCCGAGAAGACAGAGGGCGACGGTGGCGCTGACAGGCGGAACGGGAGCAACATGGACGCCGTATCTGGGAACTACAGCCCCCCACAGAATCATCTCATCATTCATCATTTCAGCATTGAATGAAAAACCCTGTCAAATGAGAGTTCGGAACATAGGGTCTACAAGATTTATGATGGGCAAGAACTGAATTTCGGAAGAACAAAAAAGTTTGAGACAAGTAGTTCTCTTCAGCAGAAGGCGGTCTTACAAAATGACGTCTGTATTCGGAAAGTTTTTTTTTTCCCTAAGCAGTCTACAAAAGTTTTTAAAAATGATCTGTAACTCCTATAATCCTATGTATCATTGATTTGTTCCAAAGTTGTAAAAACTTTCATAAGAGTTTTCTTACAACTGGTTCGTGTTTCCTCAATGTTTCAGCAGACAGAGTATCTCTAGACAGCCATGTTTTTGTTCAACGAGGAAAAACACCAACAACAAGAAAGACAAACCAAAACGACACATTTTTCTGTTGGTCGCAAAACGACCATCTTGGCACAAACCAATCGCCCGACCCATAGCCTCAACAACTAATACGGAGTGCCCACTACAGCTGGATCGGGCCGATCGCCCGACTCGATCACCTCAAAAACAAACGTGTTAGTTTTCAGTTTCAGACGATCGAGTCGGGCGATCGGGCCGATCCAGCTGTAGTGGGCACCCCACGCGTTGTTTTCAGGCCCCAAATCGCGCGATCGGTTTCTGTCGAATGTCGATACTTGCAGCCGCTTCCAGATCCAAACAGACGCCAGTATACTATGCTCCGTGTCAACTACAGAATGCGCTCAAGTGATGAATGAATGAATGAATGAATGAATGAATGAATGAATGAATGAATGAATGAATGAAAATAACTTTATAAATGAGAAATAGTCGAATATTCAAGTGAGAGAGCGAAAGAATGATGGAATAACCGAATAAGTAAATTATATTACAGATGACAACATAATAAAATAAATCGAGGAGTGAATAATACAAAATTAAAGAGAATAAAGGACAGGGTACTTAAGCTCTTTGGTGAACTAGTTAACTTTTTAACAAGAAAATACACGAATTAATTAAATGCATTGTGACACTGTGTGTTAAACTACAGAACATCACTGACTTCTGCGTTTGATTTGTATATTATAACACACTTTAAATAGGCATCGATGGCTTTATTTCGGAGGTATTTCATTCATTCATTCATTCATTCATTCATTCATTCATTCATTCATTCATTTATTAATGGAGTGGACCAGTCTGTCTGCTAGGACATATGATTGTAACCAGCCTACTCATCAGCCAGTGTTGATCCTGTCCGGCTTGGTCCACGAAATCAGGCGCTCGTCAAAATGCAGAAATCGGAGAAACGCATTTTTACACCAGTTTGGACATTTTAAAAAAAATCGATTTGGGGGGGGGGGGGGGGGC
>NW_004797426.1:793134-794428 GCF_000002075.1 Aplysia californica | reverse complement strand
GGGGGGGGGGGGGGGGGTCCCAAATCTCTTTTATGTCCATATAAAAACACATTTTCATGTGAATTTTATTGAAAACCTTTGATTAATGGCATAAAATATGTCATAATGTTCTGTTTTTTAATGACTTTTAGCTATTGGAGTTGCCAAACTTTGGGGGCCATTTTCTAATTTCACCACTGAAACCAGGTGACTTCATTTCCTTCAATCTCAAATATCTTGAGTTCTACTCAAAATTGATGGATTAATATTTCATTGGAAGAAAGGCAAAAAAACAAAACCCCATACAAACAAAAACAAACGAACATCTAGCTGTCAGATGACACCAATAACTCCACTTGCCCAAAAATTGACGAGCGCCCGATTGTCAGAATGAGCATAATGTGTATTGCTCTTTAGAGTATGTATCTACGAGTATATTACCCCAGAGGTCTTGTAATTAAATTCCTGCATGTGATTGAATGGTGCATCTGATGTGATATAGATCTATACATTTTGTCAGCTTTACTTCTCTTTTCACGTTGAATTTTAATGCGAGTAATATATGTAAGGTGTGCTGACAAAATGAGTTACTTCTCGGCTTTCAACCTTATGGCATCAACTTCGTAGCTGAAGTCTGTACAATTTGTGAGCACGAAATAGTAAAAGACACAGTGACCTTGAACAAAAGGGCATCAATTGAAAATCTATAAATCCTACCCCCAGCGTCGATTTTCAGCCGATATCTCAGTGTCGATATTTCAGCCGGTAACTCATTTTGACAGCACACCTCACATATAATTTAGATTTATTATGTGTATACATGAATGTGTTTTTACGACCCTGTACTGTCCCTGTTGGATAATAAAGTATTATCTTATTCCATCGCGCCGTGACACTTTTCTATTTTTTGTTTTTGATGACCCAAACTGTGTTGATTGAGGCGTAAAACCAACAATTCTCCCCACGTTCTGTCCCCGGTGTGTCTACAGGTGTACTCGGAAGACCCCCTCAGGTTCACCGGCCTGTTGGTCAGTCTGGTCCTGGTCCTTGCACAGCTGCTACTCAACAGTTTCGCTGACCAACGCCTCTTTGCCTACAACCGCTACTCCTCTGGGGTAAGACTGGGGGCGGGGGAGGAGGGGGGAGGGGAAGGGGGAAGTTATTGGGGTATTTAGGATGGGGATGTGAGGGGGAAGTCTGGGGTAAGACGGGGATCTGGGGAGGAGGGGGGAGGGGAAGAGCAGGAGTTCTTAATTTCAACCCTTTTTTTTCCTCCTATAGACAGATTTGTCGAACCGGCGTCTATGGAGCAAGG
>NW_004797426.1:785058-788192 GCF_000002075.1 Aplysia californica | reverse complement strand
TTGTTCACTTCTAGTGTACGCCTTTCTGCTGCCGTGAGTAGAATTGTACACTTCTAGTGTACGCCTTTCTGCTGCCGTGAGTAGAATTGTTCACTTCTAGTGTACGCCTTTCTGCTGCCGTGAGTAGAATTGTTCACTTCTAGTGTACGCCTTTCTGCTGCCGTGAGTAGAATTGTACACTTCTAGTGTACGCCTTTCTGCTGCCGTGAGTAGAATTATTGTACACTTCTAGTATAGTGTACGCGGGTTTGTTTTTTTAACATCCCAATCCACATAATTTAGAAGGACATTTGGGAGGACCGCTCTTAGATCAATGACTTACATCTATAATCCTGAAATCTCTGTCTGCTGGAACAGTTACTTCTGGTATAGTGTAGGTGGCTTTTTCTTCTAATATGGTGACTATACTGGTGGTATTCCTTCTAATATAGTGACTATACCAGGTGGTGTTCCTTCTAATATAGTGACTATACCAGGTGGTATTCCTTCTAATATAGTGACTGTGGTATTCCTTCTAATATAGTGACTGTGGTATTTCTTGTAATATAGTGACTGTGGTATTTCTTCTAATATAGTGACTGTGGTATTTCTTCTAATATAGTGACTATACTAGGTGGTGTTTCTTCTAATGTAGTGACTATACCAGGTGGTATTCCTTCTAATATAGTGACTGTGGTATTTCTTCTAATATAGTGACTGTGGTATTTCTTCTAATATAGTGACTATACTAGGTGGTGTTCCTTCTAATATAGTGACTATACTAGGTGGTATTCCTTCTAATATAGTGACTGTGGTATTTCTTCTAATATAGTGGCTGTGGTATTTCTTCTAATATAGTGACTATACTAGGTGGTCTTTCTTCGAGTATATAAACATTGTTTTTTCTGAAAATTGCAATGCAATACTAATCTTATCCTCCCACCCAACCACCCACCGACCCACTCTTTCTCAAAACATTGTTTATCTGAAAATTTCAATACAATACTAACTTCATCCACCCAGCCACCCTCCAGCTCTCAAGACCTTGTTTATCTAAAATTTTCAATACAATACTAATTGTATCACCCCCCCCCCTCCCACCCACCCACCCTTTTTCTCAAAACATTGTTTATCTGAAAATTTCTATACAATACTAATTGTATCATCCCCCACCCTCCCCACTCCCTCTCCCTGACCACAACCACCTCAGAGGCCTCATTCTCCACATTGAGAAAGGACCAGACACCCCTCAGTGGCACGGCTATGTGCTGGCTGGGGCTATGTTGCTGTCGTCCTGGGTTCAAACCATGTTCTACCACCAGCACTACCACCTGGCCATGACATCAGGCATGAGGATGAAAGCGGCTCTCATGGCCGCCGTCTATAAAAAGGTGAGTCTGAGACAGAGGCAGTGACAGTGACAGTGAAAATGAAAATAGCAATAACAAAAACTATGACAGCGACCATGGAAATGAAAATGAAAATATAAATGACAAGGACAAAAACAGTGACCATGAAAAAGAAAAAGAAAATGAAAATAACAATAACAATCACAACCACAATGACCATGAAAATGAAAATGAAAATGAAAATAACAATGACAGTGACAATGACAATAACAATGAAAATGAAAAAGAATGAGAAAGTTTGGTTATAGAGAAAACTCTCCTTGTCTTTTAAAGAAACTGAACAAGGGGCAAAAACTTTACCTTCGATTTTTATCAAAACAGCATTTTTCGGGATAGCCCCCTTGTGCTAAAAAGCGACCATATAACCACACACTTACTTACTTACATACCTTCCGTTACGCCATCTGGCGTTTACGGCAGCAGCAAAGGATCTCCAGCTCTGTCTGTTTTGGGCCATCTTGGTCAAAGTCCCTCATAAATGGTTCCAGGACTTCATTTCAGACTCTACTTATCACGACATACGACTAGATATACTTATATTATGACATAATTGTGATGTGGGTGTGGTAAAATTCTTACTGAAACAAAACAAAAAACCTCACCCTCCCCATGTAATGTCCACCTGCCAAATATTACTCTCCCCCCGTCACTACCCTCCTCTCAGTCTCTCCGAGTGGACACCAGTGGTCAGCGGTCCAGCACTTCCGGTGAGGTGGTCAACCTGATGTCGGTGGACTGTCAGAGGATTCAGGACCTGCTCAGCTACACCTGGATGGTCTGGTCCATACCGTTTCAGGTGAGAGGAGAACTCAGGATCATAATCACTCATAGATACAAGTATTTTCTGACATGAATGTAATAAATTCATAGATACAAGTATTTTCTGACATGAATGTAATAAATTCATAGATACAAGTATTTTCTGACATGAATGTAATAAATTCATAGATACAAGTATTTTCTGACATGAATGTAATAAATGGTAAAAGCACAGCTTCGGTGATAAATGCTCAAATGTGGCAAACTTTTCTTTGTCAGAATTCGTCTCAATAGCCATATCCAATGTGCCAGAAACTGGACAATAAAGATATCTTATCTTATCTTATCTTATCTTATCTTATCTTTTCTTATCTCATCTCATTGTGCCTTATGGTATCTTATCGTAGAAGCCACAAGTAATTTCAATCCTAATTGGTTTTTCTGTTTCGCTTTAGAATTATTTTTCTTTGAAAAGACACATTGGCTTGTCATTATCTGACATTGGTAGAAAAACTCTGTCATTTATTTTCATGTGAATCCCCAGATTTTTCTGGCGGTGTACCTGCTGTGGGACACCCTGGGGTACCCGGTGTTGTCAGGTTTGGCGCTCCTACTGCTCCTGGTTCCGCTGAACGCCTACGTGGCATACAAACAGCAGAAGTTACAGAGACAGAACCTGGCCTGGAAGGACCTCCGGATCAAGCTTATCGATGAGGTGCTCAGTGGGATCAAGGTGAGGGGTTTGTCTGTCTGTCCGTCTGTCTGTCTGTCTGTCCGTCTGTCTGTCTGTCTGTCTGTCCGTCTGTCTGTCTGTCTGTCTGTCTGTCTGTCTGTCTGTCTGTCTGTCCGTCTGTCTGTCTGTCTGTCCGTCTGTGTGTGTGTCTGTCTGTCCGTCTGTCTGTCTGTCTGTCTGTCTGTCCGTCTGTCTGTCTGTCTGTCTGTCTGTCTGTCTGTCTGTCTGTCTGTCCGTCTGTCTGTCTGTCTGTC
>NW_004797426.1:783053-784462 GCF_000002075.1 Aplysia californica | reverse complement strand
GATGATGATGATGATGATGATGATGATGATGATGATGATGATGATGATGATGAAGATGATCTTCTACCTGCGAGACCCGCTTTAGGAATCCACACATTGTCATCAAAGATCGTGTATAACAAGACAGTTAACTCCTCTCTTTGAGCTAATCAAAGATCGTGTATAACAAGATAATTCACTCCTCTCTTTGAGCCAATCAAATATCGTGTATAACAAGATAGTTCACTCCTCTCTTTGAGCCATTTCAAAATGTCCTAAAATTTCGGTGGCGTACACTTTGAAAAAGCGCGGACATTGCGAACAGAGTTACCCTACTCGTGGGAAAAACAATAAAAGGGAAACTAACAAACAGCTATTCCTATTCTTCTTCTGGAGAAACAAAAGAGAGCTTCAAAACAAAGACTGTAGCGCCATCTGAACCAATGCGCGGACTTCCGCGGACACTTTTTAAGCTGAGTGAACTATCTTGTTATACACGATCTTTGGTGTCGTACAGTTTGACCTGATTTTGTGGGGATTCCATGGGCAACCGAATTTCGTTCGTCCATTCACCGGCGATGCACATCGTCCTATATAAGAGACAGGTCCACGTATCATGATTTTGGCGCGAAATTTTTTTTCACCAATCGAGAGCACATATCATTGGCTTCATTTCTGTATAGGTTTCATTGAATTCCCCGCCTTAAAATTGATATTAAAAGCAAATAACTGTTTCTCTGATCATAGCTGTTTGCTTCCAAATGAGCTCATCTTGAGATGTGCGGAATGGATTTCAATATTGTAACAACTTGAATGACGCAGCAAGAATTACTACGGAACTGACAGTAAAGCCAAGAATTCCTAAATCACGTATCACGTGATACGCTTTTGGGGCTTGATCGTTTCCGGTGTGTTGATCATTCATACATACCTACTTTAATCAGTTTTTTTGCTCCTCCTGAAAAATTCGCTAAAACCTAGATACGTGGAACTGGCTCTTATAGAACGACAGTAGAGTCTAGGTGCAAAGCGAATCTTCTCAGCGTGAGTTCTAAACACAATAGAGACTGAGACTGAGACGCCGCTAGCCACTTCTCAGCTACGTGTGAACAAGACGAGGCTACAGAAGAATAATTTGTAGACGGGTTTTTTTTGTCTTTTTATGTGTGTCAGATATTATCTATCAGGACAGAAGAAAAAGTTAGGCTAGGATGTGTCTTTTTCGCTGACTTTGATATCTATTTTATCGTTAAGTTGTGTAGTGATGGTTCATCGCACACAGTTATGTTTTAAAAGATGCACTTTGGGGTGGTGGGTGGTGGGCTCTCTACCTCTATCTCTCTCTGTCATCTCTCTCTCTCTCTCTCTTTCTTTCTCTATCTATCTATCTATCTATCTATCTATCTATCTATCTATCTATCTATCTATCT
>NW_004797426.1:780431-782624 GCF_000002075.1 Aplysia californica | reverse complement strand
CTGTCTCTCTCTGTCTCTCTCTGTCTCTCTCTCTCTTTCTCTCTCTCTCTCTCTCTCTCTCTCTCTCTCTCTCTCTCTCTCTCTCTCAAGCCTGTTGTAACCCCAGACTTCTATTCTGATGGCGACATGGGAGATTCTTGACCCACATTAGATTGCTAACAGTTCTTTCTATCCCCTCTTTTTGTTGTCGACTCAATTATTGAACGAAACCAGAGCACACACAATTCTCGAGAGGGTAATTTTCTTGTTGTAAGAATGCGCCTAACTCTTCACATTTATGCTTTCCTTGTACAGGGGGACCCGTCTGCGTGTCGCTAAATTACAGCCCTTGGCCAGCCTATGATTTATAATTACGGTGTACCCCTTTCTTCATCTCACTTAATAATAATAACTCCACTTACCAAATAATGACAAGATGGAAGGTAAAAACTAAATAGAGCACAGACATAATTATTCACGTAACTCCATAATCCCTATTCATTGAGAATTATTTCAACTAAAAAGAGCAGCTAAGTTCGTGAGACGTGAATCATCTTATTTTCTTGTCTGCATGAGTCTTTTGATCTTCTTTTTGTAGCGTCAGGTTTAATAACTGTCTCTTCTCAGGGTGCATCTTCCTTTTAAAAAAAGACTGGGAAATGTGTTAATGGCCCACTTACAAATGTCACAAGGTACAGGTGGAATGTCTTGCCTGCCCGTCTCCCCGGTGCAGATAAATCAGAATACTGTACGAGACATTCGATATGGGTAATTATCCCTCCCTCCCTCCCTCCCTCCCTCCCTTCACAAAGGCAGGTGATGCTTCACTGGGCCTCGTTCACACAAAACATGATGATGATGATGATGATGCCTGATTCCACCACGCTGCCTCACAAATGTCTGAATAAATCAAATAAATACGTGTTTCTATTGGGCTTTCTGCTATACAAAATACCTCGGCCCACTTACCAGAACCCCCTCCCCTCTTTCCCCCCTCTTTTCCTTCAACAGTGGGCGGTTGGCGGGTGCTCTATTGTGTTTTGCTCCTTCATTTCTATCAAACATCTTGTGTCCAAGGATACAGCGTCGTGCCTGAGGCTCGAACACCCTAACCTGCAACCTCACGATTACGAGACTGCTAGCCTCGCCACTAGACTGCTGACGCCATAATAGTATTATTAAAAGATTCTACATAGGTCTCCTCTTTCTATTACTTGTGCATCATAGAGCAGCCTGGAAAACAAAAAGAAGAGTTGACTAATAAAGTAATATTATTGGGTTTTTTCTGAAAACGCAAAGTCTAACATTATTCCTCTTTGTACTATACTTTGGTGTCTGTCTGACGTGTTGTATAATTTGGTCGTCTATCTTATGTATTGTATAAGTTGATCGTGTATAATTTGGTCGTTGGTTTGATTTGTTTGTATGATTTGGGCAGTGCCACTGACTGTAGTGTCTTTAGGCCATTCCCAAAGGGGGGACATTTCTCGTCCATGCACAGTACAATTGTAAATGGGCTGATTCATCAATGTCACGCTCATAACTGTGCCTGATCTACAACAGGGAACTGCTGCGTTTTCTTTCCTGATCCTTACTATTGTCATTTTCCTCTACTTTTTTTTGGTATGTCTGTCACTCTCTTGTGAATTTCTATTTCCGGGGTGCCTTGATAGTTGAAGCAGACTTTGTGCTGTTGAGGCTAGAGAGGTGAGCAGTCTAAGTCTGATTCCCTGTAAGGACTTCTCTGTTGACACCCACCCCTTGGCGCTCATATGACCTTATGCAGTTGCGGGCGCCGTAAAACCCTCGACTAAAAAAAAAATTTAAAACAGTGGCGGTGTATAATTTGATGGTCTGTCGGATGTTGCAGGTCCTGAAGCTGTATGCCTGGGAGGAATCGTTCCAGGACAAGATCCTGCGAGTCCGGCAGAAGGAGGTCGGGACCTTGACTCGTCTGGCCTGGCTCAACGCCCTCAGCATCTTTGTGTGGACCTGTGTGCCTTACCTGGTGAGTTGTGTGTACCTGTGTGTACCAGCGTGTACCTGTATGCCTTACCTGGTGAGTTGTGTGTACCTGTGTGGACCTGTGTGCCTTACCTGGTGAGTTGTGTGTACCTGTGTGTACCAGCGTGTACCTGTATGCCTTACCTGGTGAGTTGTGTGTACCTGTGTGGACCTGTGTGCCTTACCTGGTGAGTTGTGTGTACCTGTGTG
>NW_004797426.1:777320-779953 GCF_000002075.1 Aplysia californica | reverse complement strand
AAAGAGAGAGAGAGAGAGAGAGGGGGGGGGGAGAGACCAACTGATTACAGAAATTCCAAGGACAGAGAATAGAATTATGTGATCATTGGACCAAAACGACCTGACCCGCACTTACGTCTGTTGATATCTTGGATGGCAGAAATCGGAGGGCAGAAATGCGAAAATGTGGCAGGTTGGGTCTAATGAAGTTGTTTTTCTCTCGGGATTCCCTCCTTTAAAAAATAATCAACAAAAGCTTTTAACTTTCTCAAAAGCAGAGTCAAACGCCAACCAAATTAATCAGTAACAGATCCCCCGACCAATTGGTTGTAATGTTACTTAATGAATGCATTGAGATGACTGCAAGCTCTGTTGAAGAAATATAAACTTCAAAATAAGTTAAGAACCACACCTTAACAGACAACCTTGATTTTTTTTTAATTCGAAAAAAAAAAAGACAGCGTGGAATGTTTCAAACGTTTTTGCTCTGAAAGTGTTAATGGGTTGGGCTAACAATGTGTTCTGTAAAGCTTCCCAAAGGGGCAAAACCACCACGTGCAGCACGGAAATCTCGGGGAATTTTAGCCAAATTTGCATGTGGTCCTTGGGCGCTGCCCAGCTTGTCACAGGCCCAGCTTGTCACAGGCCCAGCTTGTCACAGGCCCAGCTTGTCACAGGCCCAGCATGTCACAGGCCCAGTATGTCACAGGCCCAGTATGTCACAGGCCCAGTATGTCACAATTTCATTTGAAGGTGGGCGGAAATCTTTTCGCTTTGAACATGTCGAAAATCAAGAATAGAAATATATGTGTATGAACAAAATTTGGGATTTGAAAACCTATTCGCTAAGTGCTAATTTTTTTTTTTTTAATTTGTTTTAGTAAGTGTTTTACGGCATAAGGTCATATGAGCGCGCGGGACACACTAAAATTTTTCAGTAGGTAGGAAATTTTGAATTTTGCCCGTGTGGCGGCCGAAGCCTACTCTTATCGATTTTAGACCACCAAGGGATCTTTAACGTGCACAACTTGCACACGGGACCTCCGAGATTTTTCGTCCTTGTCCGAGAAGGCTAGGTGCTAATTCAGCTCTTTGTGCGGTTCCGTTGCGTGCTTGCTAAATATATGTTCATATACAATAGAATAAAATAGAATACAATACAAGACTATGCAATGCTATACTATAAAATATGTATTATGCCATTATATGTTTATATGTGTGAGTACGTGTGTGTATGTGTGTGTGTGTCAGTGTGTGTGTGTCAGTGTGTGTGTGTGTGTATGTGTGTGTGTGTCAGTGTGTGTGTATGTGTGTGCGTGTGTGTGTGTGTGTGTATGTGTGTGTGTGTGTGTGTCAGTGTGTGTGTGTGTATGTGTGTGTGGGTGTGTCAGTGTGTGTGTATGTGTGTGTGTGTGTGTGTGTGTGTGTGCGTGTGTGTGTGTGTGTGTCAGTGTGTGTGTGTGTCTATTGGGGATCTATTTGATAAGTGTGTTTTATGTATGTATCAATTAAAAAACCAATAATTGCCAACAGAAAAATGTGGATCTACGAAACAAACGTAAACTGTTGTTAAAAATGTCAGCAAGCTGTTCAAATGTTGTAAGTCGGAAAAATAAAATTATTCACAGCGCAGGAAAAATACAATCTTTTCGAATTGTATCTTAATCGTGCCTGTATCTTTATTTGTTGTTTTATCCCCCTTCAAATGATTAAATTTGAATTTTGACAAAATATTCCTGGAGCACACACAAACGCTTCCACAGATTAAGAACGTTCAATTGAACAAAAACAAACAAACAAACAAACAACCTAAACAAAACTGTGGACTTGTCACGTGTCATATACATTTGACCTCCGAAAGGATGAGACGGGAGATGGGTGGACGGGTGGGTGGTGGCAATGTTTTCTGCGTCTATTGACGTTGCCAGGGTTAAAATTGTCGTCACATTTGTCCGATCAGACAAAACATCAATTATATATTTATTGCCCTCAAGCCTCAGCCTCTCTAAAGACGAAATATTTATTGCCCACGTAGATCTATCTGTGAAATAAAAACACAGCGCTTGAAGACAAGAGACAGACATTTTTTTAACAGTTGGGTTGTAATAACTTCTTTGTCCAAACGCAGTCATGAAAACAGATAGGTGCTTGAAATGCGTTAAGAGGATCCATTTTCCTTCTGTTTTATTGGCTCTCTGCCTCGTCTTCATTTTGTGCACTGTTATTTATTCACGTAGCGGCTTTGCTCTCACTCAAAACGCCAAGATGATACAAGATGATGCTAATTTGATACTTCAGCTTATGGGGGCTTTTAAAAAATGCGTCTATATCTATATAAATCTAGTGTGAACGTGTACGTATTTAGCTACACATGATTTTATGTACCCCTCGTTACAATTTGTCGTACAAAGGTGGCAATAAAACGGTTCCCTTTTCAGATTACCAGACAGACCAATTAACGACATACAAAATGGGGAAAATCCTGGCTTGTGATGAACGACTGGAAACTAAACTCCCCTCCCTCTCCTTTCTCTCTCTGTCTCTCTGTCTCTCTCTGTCTCTCTGTCTCTCTCTCTGTCTCTCTCTTTGTCTCTGTCTCTCTCTTTCTTTCTCTCTTTCTCTCTCTCTCTTTTCTATTTCTTTCTTTTCTCTCT
>NW_004797426.1:773183-775087 GCF_000002075.1 Aplysia californica | reverse complement strand
TGATGATGATGATGATGATGATGATGATGATGATGATGATGATGATGATGATGATGATGATGATGATGATGATGATGATGATGATGATGATAACTCTCTCGCAAACGAATTGTACTGAAAGGTGGACAAAATATACTACATGATTAAACTGAACAAGAAGCGAATTTGATTTCTTATTCACAGACACAGCGGTGAGGATTGAGAAGGGAACGTTTACCTGGAATCCTGATTCTTCCTTCCGGCTCAGTGGGTAAGGGTTCTTCGGCCTTCCAGTTTTGGGGACTGTTTCCAAATTTGAGATCTTTAATTAATGCTGATGTTGACTTAATGTCATAATTTGTAAAATTGACAATTGAAGATGTTAGCGAGTTAGCGCTTTTGTGTTATTGAGATTAATGCAACAAATATTCTTCTTCTAATGTACGTCGTCTTAATTTATTAGTATACATCAGTAGCGATGATAAAAAACCAGTTTATTTGAATACATTTGCCGAGTTCGGAGACTGAAGGACTTTAATTTATGGATACTTTGAGGTGATATCATGATTATGTTAATTTTAAAAAGTACAGTCAGCTTAATATATTTGTGTCAATTACCGTCGTGCTGTCAAGAAATATACTCACCTACAATCGCTACATGTCTATTTTCTACTATGACTATATATCACTGTATCTCTATTTATCCACTATGACTATATATCACTGTATCTCTATTTATCTACTATGACTATATTATATCACTACATGTCTATTTATCTACAATGACTATATTATATCACTGTATCTCTATTTATCCCCTCTGACCTCAGCATCAAGCTGGAGATCCCCAAAGGCGCCTTTGTAGCCGTGGTAGGCGCCGTAGGCTCCGGCAAGTCCTCTCTGCTGTCGGCCATCTTGGGAGAGATGGACAGGATGCAGGGCAAGGTCAGCGTCTCGGTAAGTTCAAGGTCAAATACAATCATTGGGTCAGCGTCTCGGTGAGTTCAAGGTCAAATACAATCATTGGGTCAGCGTCTCGGTGAGTTCAAGGTCAGATACAATCATTGGGTCAGCGTCTCGGTAAGTTCAAGGTCAAATACAGTCATTAGGTCAGCGTCTCGGTGAGTTCAAGGTCAAAACAGTCATTAGGTCGGGCTTGTTTGTTGTACCTTTTCTATCTCTACTGTTGTCTGGGGGGTTTCAAGAGGACTTTAAAAATAACAACTAGAAATCGAAAAATAATGACTAGCTAGAGAAATGGAATAACTACGTGTGCAACATATCGACTCTTATGATCTATAAATCTTTGAGATACCTTTTGTTAATTAAGCTGTGTGAATCTGACTCTGACACGATTTAACGCACACAAGTAATGGCATTGGAATTTGATTTATTTTATTATCATCTCTCGTTTTATTACGACATTTTGTTCCCAAATACCTATCACAATCGTAAGCCATCTCTAACACAAGACATGTTCTGTGTGTCCCCCCCTCCCCCGTTCACCTACAGGGAAGCATAGCGTACATGCCACAACAAGCCTATCACCCTTGTAAGCCCATCTCTAATATAAGACATGTTCTGTGTGTCCCCCCTCCCCCTTTCTCCCTCCCTCCCTCCCCTTCCCCCCGGGTCACCTCCAGGGAAGCATAGCCTACGTATCTCTATCATTAGACATGTTCTGTGTGTTCCCAAAACCCCCTCTCCCCCCGACCCCTCGGTCGCCTCCAGGGGGGAGCGTAGACTACGTGCCACAGCGAGCCTATCACCATTGTACCTATCACCATTGTACCTATCACCATCGTACCTATCACCATTGTACCTATCACCATCGTACCTATCACCATCGTACCTATCACCATTGTACCTATCACCATTGTACCTATCACCATTGTACCTATCACCATTGTACCTATCACCATTGT
>NW_004797426.1:768397-772173 GCF_000002075.1 Aplysia californica | reverse complement strand
TCACAAACTGTTTTTGACGTATCTCTCCGTGATGGACAACTCACAAATTGTTTTTGACGTATCTCTCCCTGATGGACAACTCACAAACTGTTTTTGACGTATCTCTCCGTGATGGACAACTCACAAACTGTTTTTGACGTATCTCTCCGTGATGGACAACTCACAAACTGTTTTTGACGTCTCTCCTTCCCAGGGCGTGAACCTGAGCGGTGGTCAGAAACAACGGCTGAGCGTCGCACGTGCGCTGTACGCAGGCGCTGACGTGTACCTCCTGGACGATCCTCTCAGCGCCCTGGACTCTCACGTGGGCAAACACATCTTCAAGCGGGTCCTCTCGGAGCAGGGGATTCTCAAGAACCAGGTGGGCTTTTTAGTTTTTAAAAGTTTTAATAAGTGTTTTAGGGCACTGCAACACAATAAGGTCATATTAGCGCCAAAGAATAGATGAGTTACAAGAGAGTAAAGTTGTTCACGCATCCGATCCGAACATTGGGGATTGGTTTGGTAGTGAGACAACTTTCTGGGCCTTCGACATATTGTAGTAGGGTGGCCAGATATTTGGTCGCTTTTAATCACAAGGGGGCTATCCCGAAAAATGCTTTTTTTTTTTTTACGTAAATCGAAGTTTTTGGACCATTGTTCAGTTTCTTGAAAGACTAGGAAAGTTTTCTCTATAACCAAATAAATATACACACCAATGAAACCAAACTTCTCCCATAGGTAGGGCAATGCCCACTTTCGGTGTAATTCAAAATTTCTGGAAATCCTCGAAATCTGGGTCAGCCCGCTTGTCCTTAAAAGCGACCATTTAACGTACACTTTTAAAAATAACGGTAGTATGTTAATTTCACACTCTCCGTGGCTCACTGACTCCTCCCCCCTCCCCCCTCTCTCCCCCTCCACCTCCCACAGACCCGCATCATGACGACCAACGCCTACCACTGGCTCCCCCTGGTGGACATGATCGTGGTACTGAACCAGGGGCGGATCACCGAGGTGGGCTCCTACCTGCAGCTCATGAAGAGGGACGGCCACTTCGCTCAGTTCCTCCTGCAGCACTTCCGCAGAGACCAGGAGGTCTTGGACTCCGAGGCCGACTCGGACCAGGAAGGTCAGTCTGACCCAGCCACAGACGGACTACACAATGGGAGGAAAATGTTAAAATAACGTTAATCTTTTCTCTCTCTACTGAAATAATGTGTCACTTGCTGGGTTTAGAACAGCTGAGCAGATTGTTCATGCCATGTTTACATTTCATTTTTGTGAAGAAATTAGAATTTAGACAGGCAATAGCGGTTCCTCTGGTGTGGTTTGCTCCTTGTTTCCTATCAAACATCTGTCGTCCTGATCTCAACTCCTTCTTTCCTATCAAACATCTATCGTCCTCATCTCTCCTCCTTCTTTGTTGTGTTTGTTACTCTCTTGTAACACCTCGAATTTTCGGCACTTATATGACCTTATTGTGTTTCAAGTGGCGTAAAACACTTATTAAAACTAAAGATAGACAATAAATACTACTATCTTGTATAAAATGAAGAAACTAACTCCAGCATCCCTGACCTGACCCTTCCCTTCCAGTGATCCAGATGAAGAGAAAGATGTGGGAACACGTGGAGGCTTTGACCAGCCAATCAGAGGGCAACACATCCGGGGATGACGTCATCATGTTCCACCAACAAAGGTAGGTCTGTGCAGGCAGACCAAACGAAATCGATAAAAAAAGACTTTGCCCGCCACCTATCCAAATTCAAATTTTCCTTATAACAGTAAGAGTTTAATGTGTCCCGCGCGCTCATAAATGAGTTTATGCAGTTGCGAGCGCCGTAAAACACTATTCAAAACAAAAAAGACCAAACGAGTATATAACCTTCAACCTGTTGTAATGACCACCAAACAGCTGTACCAACGACCATTCACACTTCTACCTATTGTGTGTGTGTGTGTTTGTGTGTGTGTGTGTGCGTGTGTGTGTGTGTGTGCGTGCGTGCAAGTGTTTATGTGTGTGCGTGTGTATGTGTGTATGCATATGTGTGTATGTGTGTGTGCTTGTGTGTGGGTATGTGTGTGTGTTTGTGTGTGTGTATGATTGTGTATGGGTATGTATGTGTACTACAACTACTACCACCACCACCACTACAAACGGTGGTCACTACAAATGGTGGTCTATCGACCAGACCTAATCACGTTCCCCATCCCCCTTGCCCCTCCTCTCTGATGTTCCCCGCTCCTCTCCCCTATCCCCTCACCCCTCCCCCTCCTCTCCATGTCCCCACTCCCTCTCCCACCCCCCTCCTCCCCTCCCCCTCCCCCACAGCCTCCAACAGATGTGCCCCAGCAACGGCTCCGGCTCTGTCACCCCGACAGACGAGAACGACAGACAGGTCACCCACCAAGGCTTCTCCTTCACTGACCGTCCCCCCGTGCAGAACGACGCCGGGTGTGTGGTCAGACTGACGGGGGAGGAGGCTACTGAGGCCGGAGCGGTCAGTACCTGGATCTGTGCACTCACTTAAACACTGGACATGTTGGGGATATTTTACATCCATAATCTCTCGAGGGAGCGTTCAGTAATTGCTGGCTCTGTCTACTGCTTAAACATTAGACATGTTGAAATATGTTACACCCTTATCGAAGATATTGCATGCAATGTATAAAGCTAGTTTCCATAAACTGAGCCCAACCCTGAAAAAAAGAAAATCCCAATGGCTACCAAAATGAAAGTCCTGAAATGCTATGTATGGTCAACCCTTCTATATGGCTGTGAATGCTGGACAATCACTAAAGACAGTGAAAATTAAATAGAAGCAATGGAAAAGATGTTTCTTCAGAGACTGCTGAGAATATCGTGGAAGGGAAAGAAATCAAATTAGGTAGTGCTTGATGAAGCCCATGTGGGAAAGTCACTGTTAAAAACAACCAGGAAACGACTAAACCAGTTTTTAGGATACCTTCATAGACATAAAGGTCTTGATCATCTAGCCCTCACTTGCAAATTTGAGGGCAAGCGAGGCCGGGGTAGGCCCAGAACAACATACTTAAAGCACCCAAACAAATGGGTAACAGGGAAAGATCAGGGAAATGTAGCTTTTTTTAAAGAGCATCCGAGCAAAGGAATGAATGGAGAACCATGATCGCCGATGTCTGTCGCAGATCTGGCACTGGATGATGATGATGAAAAATATATTATCTCACGAGGAAGCGGTCAGTTGCTTAAACGTTGGACATTTGGAGTATTATTATTATTATTATTGTTATTTTAATTATTATTATATTTATTATTATTACCTTAATCCAGGTATGTTATTTGAATGAGTCTGAAACTCCAGATTATATTAAGTTTTTATTGTGAGTAGATTTCTTTAGAAGGGGGTATTGTTGTTATTTTTATTTGTTTTTTGTTTTTGTTTGTGGTTTTTGTTTATTGCTGGGGTTGTTGTTTTTTTTACATCAACGTTCTCTGCCCCCAGGTGAAGTTCTCTGTGTTCAAGGCCTACTGTCGCAACATCGGCTACTTCTGCACCATTATGATCCTCCTGCTGTTTGCTCTCTACCAGGTAGGGTCCTCACGTAGAACAGAGGAGATAAGATAAGATAATGTAAGATGAGATGAGATAAGATAAGATAAGATGAGATGAGATATGATAAGATGAGATAAGATGATATAATGCTTTATTATTAATACTTTAGTGAAAATGAAATAGAAGCGACAGAAATGTGGTTCCTTAGGAGACTGCTAAGAGTATCGTGGAAGGAAAAGAAATCAAATGAGGTAGTGC
>NW_004797426.1:767448-768252 GCF_000002075.1 Aplysia californica | reverse complement strand
CACGTGGGACGCTCAATGTTAAAAACAATCAGGAAACGACAAATGCAGTTTTGGGACACATGAATAGACATAAAGGTCTTGAACATCTAGCTCTCAGATCACTAGCAAAATTGAGGGCAAGTGAGGAAGGGGTAGGCCCAGAACAACCTACTTAGGGAACCTAAACAAATGGGTCACAGTGAAAGATCGGGGAAACGTAGCTTTTTTTTTTATAGCATCCGAGCAAAGGAATGAATGGAGAACCATGATCGCCAATGTCTGTCGCAGATCTGGCACTGGATGATGATTAATACTTTATACAGGTGTCCAGCGTCCTGGCAAACATCTGGCTGTCTGTGTGGACCGGGGACTCGGAGCTGGAGTCTGGCAACTTGACCAAGTCTGAGGTGGAGATACAGAACACCAAGTACCTCACCGTCTACGGCATTCTGGGCGGGGCTCAAGGTAACGGTCACATCTGTGTAGTTCTTTATATCACCGTCTACGGCATACTGGGCGGGGCTCAAGGTAACGGTCAAATCTGTGTAGTTCTATACCTAACTGTGTCAAGGTAACGGTCAAATCTGTGTAGTTTTATACCTCACTGTCTCGAGATAACGGACACATCTGTGTACATGTATTTTATACCTCACTGTGTCAAGGTAACGGACAAATCTGTGTAGTTCTTTATATCACCGTCTACGGTATTCTGGGCGGGGCTCAAGGTAACGGACAAATCTGTGTAGATCTATACTTCACTGTCTCAAAGTAACAGGAAAACATGTGTAGTTCTATACCATACCTTGATCCCCCCCCCCCTTCCCT
>NW_004797426.1:764264-766091 GCF_000002075.1 Aplysia californica | reverse complement strand
CCCTTTCAGCTTTTTTCGTCCTGGTCTACGCCTGTCTTGCCGCCTTGCGCATGGTAACTGCCTCCTCCCAGATGCACGCCAAAATGCTGGACAGCGTGCTCAAGTCACCCATGAGCTTCTTCGACACAACGCCGACGGGGCGAATCGTGAACCGCTTCTCTCGAGACATGGAGACGCTTGACAACCAGATGCCGCAGGTCGTGTTCATGTTCATCCTGTGTGTGTTCTCTGTGCTGGCCACTCTGGTCGTGATCAGCATAAACACACCCATCTTTACAGCGGTCATCGTCCCTCTGGTCATCTCTTACTGGGCTGTACAGGTGAGTAAGCTAATCATCTGGTCATATGTACAGGTGTCATCTGTTACTGGGCTGTACAGGTGAGTGAGTTGTCCATCTGGTCGTCTGTACAGGTGTCATCTGTTACTGGGCTGTACAGGTGAGTTGTCCATCTGGTCGTCTGTACAGGTGTCATCTGTTACTGGGCTGTACAGGTGAGTGAGTTGTCCATAGGTGAGTGAGTCATACCACTGGTCATCTGTTACTGGGCTGTACTGGTGAGTGAGTTGTCCATCTGGTAATTTGTACAGGCGTCATTTATTACTGGGCTGTACAGGTGAGTTGTCCATCCGGTCATTTATTACATGTTCTTGGCTGTACAAGTATCATTTGTTACTGGGCTGTATAAGTGAGTGATTCATACCACTGGTCTTCTGTTACTGGGCTGTACTTGTGAGTGGGTTGTCTATCTGGTCATCTGTTACTGGGCTGTACTTGTGAGTGAGTTGTCTATATGGTCATCTGGTACTGGGCTGTACAGATGAGTTGTTCCTGTGGTCATCTGTAACTGGGCTGTCTTGTGACAAACCCACCAACCTCTCCCTCATCCGTCTGTCTGTCTGTCTGTCTGTCTGTCTGTCTGTCCGTCAGCCTATCAGCCTATCTTGTGACAAACAAACCAAACTCTCCCCCCCCCCGTCCTCCTCCCACAGAGATTCTTCGTGCCCACCTCCCGCCAGATGAAGCGCCTGGAGTCTGTGACCAGGTCTCCCATCTTCTCGCACTTCTCCGAGACCCTGACGGGCTGTCACGTGATCAGAGCCTTCGGGGCGGTGGACAGGTTCGTCCAGACATCCACTGAGCTCATCGACAAGAACCAGGTCTTCTACTTCGCCCGGATCACCGCCAACAGGTGTGTACTATGTACCCCGCGGAATATGTCAGCACAGAACCCTAGCGATATTCGAATCCAATAAAAAATCAGTCAAAACTTAGTTTATAAATCAAAGAATCCATATTATTAATAATTAAACCACTGATTGGATATTAAGTTTTAGTTTTAGTAGAGGTTTTACGGCGCTCGCAACTGCATAAGGTCATATGAGCGCCAAAAGATTAGAGGTGTTACAAGAGAGTAACAAACATAAAAAGAAGGAGAAGAGATAAGGACGATAGATGTGTGATAGCAAAGAAGAAGCAAACCACACCATTAAGTTAATTATTACCCATACGTATGTATAAATGTTTGAAAGAAAGCTTTATCTCTTCCTAGATTACTTTTATTTAAAACAGTGATATTCTGTAATTTGAAATCAGCAGAAACGTTAAAGTTTGCATGATGTAAAGTAAACATATTAAGTTGTTTAAAGCTAGCAACATTTTCAGCTACAAATTGGTCATAAAAACATCACAAGTTCTATTAAATGGTGAAGGTTAAATTTGTATTTTCAAAATGGCTAATCTAGTCTTCGACCCCCACCCCCACCCCAAATAAAGAAAGAAAGAAAGAAAGAAAATAATTAATTAATTAATAAGTATGTGAATAATG
>NW_004797426.1:758100-761131 GCF_000002075.1 Aplysia californica | reverse complement strand
ATGATGATGATGATGATGATGATGATGATGATGATGATGATGATGATGATGATTTATTCTTACATTTTTATAAAAATTCTTATTATCTTCTGCATAAAGAATATTACATGTATCATCACCATCTCCCTCTCACAGGACCCCGTGATTATGTCGGGCACACTCCGGTCCAACGTAGACCCCCTGGGCGTGTGTCAGGACAAAGACATCTGGGCAGCCCTCAGTATGTCCCACTTACTGGACGTCGTCTCAGCCTGGCCTGCAGGACTCAGCACTGAGCTGGGCGACACGGGCTTGAGTCTCAGGTAGGCTGGTGGGTGGTGTGAGCACTGCTGGAGAGGTACGGAAGGATGAGTGAGCAAAGGCGAATTTATACATAAGTCTAAGTCATGCTGATGTCAAAATCAATTGCCAAAGACAAATTTATTGATTCAAAAAAATTGTACTAAACAATATGCCTATTCTTCCATGTGATACTGGCAGGCAGGAATAATCAAGACCATCACCTACATAATACAACATGATACAAGGACAAGGTAGACCACTCCATCCCAACAACTTGTTCTTGGGGTGCACAAGGCAAGAACGATAAATCTATACATTGTCCTCACGAGGATGTGTAGTCTATTACTCAATCAATCATGACATCAGCTGACAACAAATGTGAGGCAGCGTGGTGGAATCAGGCTCTCGTCAAAATAATGAAATCGAAGAAAACAGCAGTTTTCTCCCTGCTTCGCAATTTTTATCAAATTATTTTTTTTGCCTCAACACCTTTTATGTCCATTTACGAACACATTCCTTTGAGGATTTCACCGAAAACGTTTGATTAAAGGCACAAAAATATAAATTTACAGTTTCCATGGACTCTCCAACTTTGGAATTTACCAAGCTTTGGCGGCCATTTTCTCGCTAATGTTACCTCTTAAACCAGGAGACCCCCACCTTCTTCTATCCAAAATATCTCCACTTCTATTAAAGATGGATGGGTCATTTTTTCATTGAAAGCAAGACAAACGAACAAGCTTTATGATGATACCAATAACTCAATATGTCCAAAACTTGACGAGAGCCTAATTCCACCACGCTGCCTCACAAATAGATTCGTTGAAAGGCTGGGGTGACAAGTCATATAACATACATGTGGTGTACGATTAGCCTGACTGTCGCTTTTCTGTGGTCTATTGTATACAGAGATATCTAAGCTGTATAATTAATACCAGTCACGTGTGGTGTATGTCGCTTATCTGTGGTCTATGGTATACAGAGATATCTAAACATATTGTACAATACCAGTCACGTACGTTGTCTCTCGGTTATTAAAACCTGTGTACCTCCTGCTGGTGTGAAAAAGGGGGGGGGGGAGACTATATTATGTAGTCTTTCCTTTTAGAAGAGTGTGGGATCACATTTTACATTTTATTAACTACTGTTCAGATCCTTTTGCTTTTTTAAAACACGAAACAGATAATTTACATTGCTCCGAAAAAAAAGACATCGGTATTCTAGAACTACATGTACAAAGTTCTATCTGATTAGCACCTCGTTTTGAGAAATCTGACGTACAAATGTAACGTTTAGTTTCACAATAGGGTTAAGCTTATACGAATGCGATACTTTGATTCATTTGATAGCGACTCCCAATAACCTTACAGTTTTGATAGAGCAGACAGAAGGTTTAGTTTCGGACCTCATGGTCTTAGTAACTCAAGACGGCCTCCCATTCAAGGGCCCGGGTTCGATTCCGGTTAGGGACCAAAAAATTTTCTTCTGTTAAATTATCTCCTTTCACCTCCTTTCCTGCTCTCTAACAATGTTCTGTTGTCTGCTTTTGTCTCCACTTTCTGCCCCCACCCCCTCACTCCGTCTGCCCCCTCCTCTGGGCTTCTGACTCTTTCTGCTACTCCTTTTTCCTTCTTACTGCTGTCTTTCAGCCACACCCTTGATTTTCGGGTAGGAAAGATCTACACCTAGCCTTCTCGGACAAGGGCGAAAAAACTCGGAGGTCCTGTGTTAAGTTGCGCACGTTAAAGATCCTTTGGTGGTCATAAATCGTTAAGAGTAGGATTCGGCCGCCACCTGGGCAAAATTCAAAATTTCCTACCCACTGAAAACTTTTGGTGTGTACCGCGCGCTCATATGACCTTATGCAGTTGCGAGCGCCGTAAAACATTTACCAAAAAAAGTATATAAATCTGTCTGTCAATCATTCTAACTGTTTCTCTCTTCCTTGCCCAGCTCCGGCCAGAGACAGCTGGTATGTCTGACCAGGGCGCTGCTCCGGAAGACAAAGATCCTGATCCTGGACGAGCCCACGTCTTCCGTAGACATGGAGACGGACACCTTGGTACAGAGCACCGTGCGGCGAGTGTTCCGGGACTGCACCACCATCACCATCGCTCACCGCATCAGTACAGTGCTCGACTGTGATAGGTAGGTACACACTACAGGTAGATCTTTGCTCCAGCAAAGGTATCCGCTATTCACCTCTATCATGGAGCCACGATATTGCCCATGGTTATCATCGTCGACTCCGCTTCACCCTGGTGTTTTAAACATTTCACTTTCAGAAATCATCAATAATCTTCTTAAGAATAACTCTGAGTTTGAGAATTTTTAAGAATACTGTTGCCAGAGATTCCTACAGCTGTAGACAGCAATCACGGGGGAATTAATAGGCTTAAGGTTGGAAGGCCGAGGAATGCATATTTATTAGTGTAATGTATGAAGAAGGAATGAATTCTTGCGACAAGATTATGGGTCTTTGTTCTAATCTGTCTATGTGACAGATAGGTACACAGTACAGGTAGATCTATACTTTTGTCTGTCAACTGTGACAGGTAGGTACACAGTACAGGTAGATCTATACTTGTGTCTGTCAACTGTGACAGATAGGTACACAGTACAGGTAGATCTATACTTATGTCTGTCGACTGTGACAGGTATGTACATTGTACATCTACTTGGAGATCTTTCCTCTTGTCTGTCCTTGTGTTTGTTCTGAATTAACGGCGCCCACAAGAAGAGGGGTGGG
>NW_004797426.1:755556-756708 GCF_000002075.1 Aplysia californica | reverse complement strand
AAAGTGATCCTTTGAGAAATACTGAAAGTTTCAAAGAGATCTTCGTACTAGAAGTATTCTAAAATGTGAAGAATACAACCCCGGGGGTACAAAATGACCCGAGGGCGTACGGATAGGGTTAAACAGAGGTTTCTGTTAGGCCGATCTGTCGTCCTTCCAAAGGTTTCTTTGTGTGTGCAGTTAACGAAAAATTGCTATTCTCAAACATAATAATATATTATTGGGTTGTTGTTGTTGTTGTTGTTGTGTTTTTTTTGGTTGTTTTTTTTGGGGGGGGGGGATAAGGATACAGGGTAAGGTAAGAATATTCAGTAGCACCTTGCTAAAGAAGCTTGAAAGAAGTAAATTATTCACCCTTGATTGTCTCGAGAAAATCACAGTAGCCTGCAATGCAATTTTAAACATTTCATTTGGACTCTTAATTTCGCTCGCAAAAGTATGTTTTCCAAATGCCACTGCTTGTACAAGGTCGGGTAGTCACTGTTTAAAACAAAAGTGACCTTTGATAATTGTTGTATTTCGTTCAGTCTGGTAGAGATCTGATGACATTGCAGATATTCCTTTTTTGTCACAATAGCGCCTTGCCAAAGAGATGGCGTATGGTGCAGTTGAAAGTTAGTTTGAAACCAGCTCTTACCTTCTGAGTAGAGTAGTACTCAATTCATTGTCTCGTTAGTATTCTGATTTATTCTCTCATCAAAATTTCCAAATTGATTTCCCCTCTTTTCTTTGGATGTGTCAGTAAGTGGGCGTCAACCCTTTTGTTGTCGTCCAACCATAGAATCTCGATCCGTGAAGTGAAATGTGATTGTGTTATTGTGCGTGATAAGAAATGTACTGCAGCAGTGTCTGTATATATTTGACCTACTTCTTGAATAACCTGAGTATTTTACCGACAAGTTTGTATTTCTCTGTATGCTATACGATATTACCACAGGCAGCATGACAATAAATCATATAAATGTTAATGTATTCCGGTTCCAAATGAGCAAAACTGAGCGTTGGCTTAGTGTTGTTTGCTTGATGATGTCTTGTGTTTTAACACAGTAGTTGTCGACCATACTTGACCCTCTCCACACACCGGAACTCGGAGCGAAATCTCCTTTACTGACAACCCCCATCCCCACCCCCACCAACCCCCCACTCCCTCCA
>NW_004797426.1:745825-755456 GCF_000002075.1 Aplysia californica | reverse complement strand
CCACCCCCCACCCACTCCTCCCCTCAGCCACCGTCACCCCCCTCCCCATCCTACCCGTCTGCCCCTCCAAACTTGCTCAAATTCGTCAGTTTCGCTCGCTTGCCCCATCCCTTAAACTTAAAAGTTTTACCGTACACTTACAGTATGGCAATCAATTGTACCATTGTTCATTAGTATCTCTTCATGTTTTAATGGGCAGCAGCGGCCGCAGCAGCAGAAGAAGAATGTGTGAATTGTTGATGTTTTCATGATGGTCACGAAGCAAGGATAAGATAGAGCTCTTGGGCAACACCCATAGTAAGTTGTCTTTGGCTTCGCTGGCTGGAGAAAGCGTTAATTAAGAAAAAAACCCAGTTTGCATCAAAGATGAAATATTGTCTGTGGACGTACGTTATCCTCCTCCATAACACCAAGGGGTGGGCCACCTATGCAATACGTGTCGTGGAAACACGAAAAGAAAGGGACATTTTGCGAGATACGTCAATTTTCGATTGTTGGTACTGCTATTGTGAAAGTGAGTATCATTTTTTAATGCTTGGCTCAGCGATGTAATTGTGAAATAATTAATAATTGGAAATTGATGAGTGGTGACCAGTACACCTCGCCATATAGTCACAGCGCTACGAAAGACGTACACGATGTACTCTGCAAATGCTTTTTAAAAAAAAGTATAACTTAGTAAGAGTTTTACGGCTCTTGCAACACAATAAAGTCAAAAAGAGCCGAAGATTAGAGGTGTTACAAGAGAGTAACAAACAGAAAAAAGAAGGAGAGAAAAAGAGGAGAGATCAGGACGATAGGTGTTTGATGGGAAAGAAAAAGCAAACCACCCCAGAGCACCTGCCAACCACCTACCCACAGATACATTGACAAACATGTTTTAGAAAAGTGAAAGAGAAAGAGGATGATGAAATGTTAACGAAATCGAATGTATGTTATTATAATAATATATGATTTATGCAATGATAATAATGAACTTTTGGCAGCATAAATGTATCAATACCAAGATACCGTCACATAGACAAAGTACATGTAGATCTACTTACTATAATATTATGTCAAAACCTTTTTCTCTTTTATCGACAATTCTTTTTAAAATGAAAGATTCTTTTTTTATATGGTTCTCAAGATGTGTACACTATAAAAGAGTAGTTCATTTTGAAGAAATTGACTAAAAGATATAAACTCACGAATATTATTTTAAAATTATTTATATTTGTTGCTGGATGTCATAGAACTGATTCGCTGGCAGACATAGTGGGCAGACATAGTGGGCAGACATAGTGGGCAGTGGGCAGACATAGTGGGCAGACATAGTGGGCAGACATAGTGGGCAGACATAGTGGGCAGAGGGCAGACATAGTGGGCAGACATAGTGGGCAGACATAGTGGGCAGACATAGTGGGCAGAGGGCAGACATAGTGGGCAGACATAGTGGGCAGACATAGTGGGCAGAGGGCAGACATAGTGGGCAGAGGGCAGACATAGTGGGCAGAGGGCAGACAAAGTGGGCAGACATAGTGGGCAGACATAGTGGGCAGGAGACGGAGAAGACCATCATGACTTGAGTGAATCTGGTGTCAGAGCTGACATGAGAACGTCTAAGCCAGACTTTGGAAAGTACCAAACTTGGTGCCGTTATTATACCATCTGTGTTACCATAGATTTTTATTTGGGACATGGACTGACAAGTCCGAGTAATGTGGTCAACTCTGTTGATGAGTGGGACACAGACTGACAAGTCCTAGATCCAGTAATGTGGTCAACTTTGTTGATGAGTGGGACACGGACTGACAAGTCCTAGATCTAGTAATGTGGTCAACTTTGTTGATGAGTGGGACACGGACTGACAAGTCCTAGATCTAGTAATGTGGTCAAATTTGTTGATGAGTGGGACACGGACTGACAAGTCCTAGATCTAGTAATGTGGTCAACTTTGTTGATGAGTGGGACACGGACTGACAAGTCCTAGATCTAGTAATGTGGTCAACTTTGTTGATGAGTGGGACACGGACTGACAAGTCCTAGATCTAGTAATGTGGTCAACTTTGTTGATGAGTGGGACACGGACTGACAAGTCCTAGATCTAGTAATGTGGTCAACTTTGTTGATGAGTGGGACACGGACTGACAAGTCCTAGTGGGACACAGACTGACATGTCCTAGTGGGACACGGACTGACAAGTCCTAGTGGGACACGGACTGACATGTCCAAGTAATGTGGTCAACTTCGTTGATGAGTGGTACATGGACTGACATGTCCTAGTGGGACATGGACTGACATGTCCTAGTAATGTCACAAAGACGCTTTAATTGAACGGAAAATGTATTGTGTGCTCGTCATGGCTTCCATGCAATAGTAATTATCTAAACCTAAAATTAGAGACAGATGAGTGATTGTGCAATTCTGTCTCGTGAAGACAGAACTGCGACAAGTCTGAGCTTGGTGTTTTCTTAAAAGTCTCTGACGAGTCTTTCTCAAACAAAAATGACTATAAACAGAAACTACAGATCATTAATATTATCAGATGTACGTAAATTTCATTTGACGTATACTATTATGTCGTGAATTGCTCTTTGCGTTTTAGTAATGACGTATTATTAATCCCCCACGTTCAAGACCGACATTTCACATTCAATGACTACATTCCATAGGTAGGCCTATAAATAATTATCTCTGGTAGCCTAGAAGTGAGACTGCAGGATTTGCCACCGCCGTAAGGGAACGGGTTCGAACACAGACCAATGCCTGAAGATGTGTTCCATAGAACAAGACTTTCCACCAAGTTTCCAATTTCCTCCAGGTTAGGATGAGTTCCCGCAGTAGCAGATCCTGTCAGTATATCAATAATTATTATCCTTAGTGTGTGTGTGTGTGTGTGTGTGTGTGTGTGTGTGTGTGTGTGTGTGTGTGTGTGTGTGTGTGCCCCTATAAAGTGGCATCTGCACTAAGTTATTCCTTGGAAGCTGAGAATGTTTAGAAATGCCATTGACCTGACAGGAATTACTGGTGTATTGTTGTAGGCCTACATTGCACAGTGCATAGATTCTTCTCTCGAGAAGGGGCATGTCGCTCTATAAATGGTCATTTTTAAGGACAAGTGGGCTAACCCAGATTTAGAGGGTTTCCAGAAATCTTGATCTACACCAAAAGTGGGCATTGCTTACCTATAGGAGAAGTTTGGTTTCATTGGTGTGTATATTAATTGTTTGGTTATAGAGAAAACTCTCCTTGTCTTTTAAAGAACTTGAACAAGGGGCAACAATTTTACCTTCGATTTTCTCAAAACAGCATTTTTCGGGATAGCCCCCTTGTGCTTAAAAGCGAACAAATAAGGCAATGTATTGCTCTAGATTATGGCAATGTATTGCTCTAGATTATGGCAATGTATTGCTCTAGATTATGGCAATGTATCGCTCTAGATTATGGCAATGTATTGCTCTAGATTAAGGCAATGTATTATTCTAGATTATGGCAATGTATTGCTCTAGATTATTGCAATGTATTGCTCTAGATTATAATCCTATGTTTAGGCAGCTTTGTGCTCGGTACAGTACAGCAGTACTGGCCACAGTCGTGTTGAGTTGACCCATCCCCCACAGCGCATAGAGTTCAGTTTGTTCTGTGTGTTTTGTTTTTGCCACTGCCAAGAATGCATTAATTAATTACGTTGATTTTTGTTTCAACAAATCGTAATATATTTGCTTACAGCTTTTAATAAAAGATAGACTTGTTCCGAACAGTTTTACGAGTTACTTTTTTTCCCGAGATGTTTTTTTGTGTTTGAATTGTTTCGTTCTCTTTCTCTTTCATATATAGATCTATGTGTACATGCATGCGTGTATGTGTGGGTGTGATGGTATGTGTGTGTGTGTGTGTGTGTGTGTGCGTATGTGTGGTTATGTGTGTATGTAGAATGAGAGAGAGAGAGAGAGAGAGAGAGAGAGAGAGAGAGAGATATGGGGTAGAGGGAGAGAGAGTACGACAAAAAGGAAGCTTCACAAAGACACACATACAATACAACAGACAATATACTATGTAACAACAATCAACCAAAAAAACAAACAAAAACGAACCCCCTCCCCTTCCCCCCCAAAAAAAAAACAAAGAAAAAAAAAGGAATCAGAAACGTACTTCCAACAGTTTTATTCAGGTATACATTGCCATTGAGAATTTGTGATTGTTTTTAGAAACATACATGTACTGATTTAAAAATATTCTTTTTCAACAAATTCATTGCACACGTGGGCTAGGTCAATAATTGTCTGCAGCAATAAGCACAGGGTGATCCCCCCTCACAAATAAAACAACAACAACAACTGTACAATCTTTTTTTTTTTTTTTTTGGTTATTATTTTTCTCCGCACTGAAGTTTTGTCTTTCAAATTTGTACACAACATTTGGAAGTCAAAAGGAATGTGTCTCATATTCATTTTAGATAAATCCACAGAATAGTTTTGCTCTACATAGCACGTAAAAAAACAACCAATTTTCAGCCATGTCCCCATTTTTGCAGCATGACGTAGTAGTTCGCATAAGGGATACTACGTGTACTGAAAATCCCAATGATTGCGTCAAATTGCAAACTACAGTAGTCTAAATGGCCAACAGAAGTTAGCCGACAGTTTTTCTCAAGTTGCATTTGCCTGCTGATGTCATAGCTAAGATTAGTAAAGAGCAGAGAGTTTTTTGCATTTAACATTTCCTTACCACCAACTCATTTCGTAAGTTTTGCACAAGGTACGGAAATCTTTAGTAGCCTAGAAGATTGGAATTCACTGTTCGCTCTGGCCTACCCGAAAAAAAAATTGCAAAACTCCAACGTATTCAAAACAATGCTGCCAGGCTAGCATTAAAGCAATCAAAACGCCATCATGTGACTCCCCTACTTAAAGAGCTCCATTGGCTTCCACTGAAAGCGAGAATTGAATACAAGTTAGCCCTACTATGCTTTAAGAGTCAAACTAACCAGTCTCCCACATACATTCAAGAACTCATTGTACCATACACACCATCACGTGAACTAAGATCCAGTGGCTCTAGACTAATTTCAACACCTCGTGTGTCACTGAAGAAATACGGTGAGAGAGCTTTTTCTTTTTCTGGGCCAACAGTTTGGAACACTCTCCCTCATGATTTGAGGAGCGAAATAAAACTTGGTACTTTCAAAAGGGGACTCAAAACACATCTATTGAAGAAATATTTTAATTAATGGACAGTACGTCTTTTTGTATGAGCATTTTTTTATTGTCTGAAAGAATGTTGCTGTCAAAAAGTGCGCACATGATGAATTTGTATGGAGTTAGTATGAATGTGTTTTTCATCTCCTATGTACGCCTTGGGCCCATGCTGTGGGGAAAGGCGGGATACAAATGCTCTTATTATTATTATTATTATTATTATTATTATTATTATTATTATTATTATTATTATTATTATTTTTAAATAATATTAAACTGTCCTTAAGGCCTTCTTTGATGTCAAGGGTGGAAATGGTCCATCAGTTAGGACCTGTAGAGAATCAGAACTAAAAATTCCCAGACAAAACAGCCACTTCAGGTCAAACAAACACCGTTCGCACCCTATAAACGTCATCAAGGTGCAATTCAGTAGGTGAGCCCCATGAGACGTCTGTCCGCAGACGATGTCTGCAGCAATGACTTTACTACATCTCAACGGCCCGCGTTGTCAAGGCAGATCTTAGTCTTTGACTGTACCATTTTTCCGTTCACGAAGCTATCAGAGGATAACGATGTGCTTATGACTCCTCGATCGTCTTGAAAAGAGTGGACATTTCCACTATGACATTTTTTGGTTTTTGGCAAAGCCCATATTCACCTTTCAGGTTATATCAACTCCACAAATGCTGTCGATTTGGGCAACCTCACCCCCCCCCCCCCAAATTGTCTCTAGAAACAGCTCCATACTGTAAGGTGTCCAGTGTGTGTGGCTTTGAGCACTCATGGTTGAGTGGATCCTTGTGTTTGGCCACCCCTGAACATTACGAACGATGTGTTAAAATGTGTCGAGTCCAAAGGAGGTCATAGACCATTGATTCTCGGAATTCCAAAATTTAACAAATACGTTTTTAACTCTGTAAGAGAACAGAAATATTGTTTACGGGTTACAGGGATGGAAAGATTAGATGTTAAAAATGAAAGGAAAGGGAAAAAAAACCCAATCATTTCATGACTTTCTTTACAAGATCTTTTAAATTGGCGCATTTTGCATTTATAGTTGGTTTTTATAAAAGCGATTTTCGTTTCCAAAAATACATTTCTTCTTCGTGAATTCTATGTCAAACAAATTCCTTTTGAATGAATTATATCTGGAGCAAATTGCAACATTCTTGTACAAATTTTGTGCGAGATATTTAGAAAAAAAGTTGTACAGTTGTTGTATTTTTTATCACCCTGTAATTGACGTTTTGGGGTTCTGTGCTGATTATCAAAGCTGTGATTAGCAGAGGTGGGGGATCATCTGGTGCCACATGAAATAATGATATTGCCATAGAATTACTGCCAATAGTTTGGTGACCTACTAAGCATGAGGGCCCTTGAAGACTGCAAATTTTCATGTTTTTCGTGCCTTTAATCCACGTTTTTCCTTTAGAATCGACACGATTACCTGTAGCTACTTGTTCTATGAGCCGTCCAGGGTTCCTCCAGATGCCATCCACGAATTTATTTCTACAGATATTTCTTTTTTTCATGAAGGTGTTTTTCTAAGCCCCCATCGACACAGTTCAGATCATGATTTAGGAGGCGGGGTTTCTAACCTGGCTAATAAGGGTTAAGAACAGGGCCACAACATTCCCGGTAGAAAGATCGAGCGAGATACGCGAGAACAATCCACCCCACTCTGGAATCGAACTCTGGTCTCCTTTGTGCAACAACAACACACCTAGCCGCCACACCACGTGACAGAGGCCGGTACAGAGAGGTCGCGCCCTATTGTACCCTTCAGAGAGGTCGCGCCCTATTGTACCCTTCAGAGAGGTCGCGCCCTATTGTACCCTTCAGAGAGGTCGCGCCCTATTGTACCCTTCAGAGAGGTCGCGCCCTATTGTACCCTTCAGAGAGGTCGCGCCCTATTGTACCCTTCAGAGAGGTCGCGCCCTATTGTACCCTTCAGAGAGGTCGCGCCCTATTGTACCCTTCAGAGAGGTCGCGCCCTATTCCTAAACCTGTAGGCTTGTTCTTGACAGGACGACATTTCGGGAAATCTCTTCTTCTTTTTTTTCCTTGCTGTTTTTGTGTAAGATTTTCATAGTTAATTTAAAGACACTTTTCTGGAAATCTCTTTTTTCTGTTTTAGTGTAAGATCGTCATAGTTAATTTGAATTTAAAGACATTGATGGAAATCTCTTTTTTTCTGTTTTAGTGAAAGATCGTCATAGTTAATTTAAATTTAAAGACATTTCTGGAAATCTCTTTTCTTTCTTTCTTCTGTTTTAGTGTAAGGTTTTCATAGTTCATTTAGAGAGTCTCCAAATTTTTCTTAGGGAAAACAACGGAGATTCGTTTTTTAATAAGGCTTTACGGCGCTCGGAACTGCTCAAGGTCATAATACTATGAGCGCCAAGGGGTGGATGTCAACAGAGAAGTTCAAACAGGGAATCAGGCTTACTCTGTTCACCTCTCTAGCCTAAACAGCACAGAGTCTGCTTCGACTATCAAGACAGATGTGTTTTATTTTCATCGACAGATAGTCAAACGAAGAAGCTCTAAGATGATACTTATAACTCCACACGCCCTCACAATTGGCGAACACCTGATTCCACCACGTCGTACAACATTTTATTTATTTATTTTATTTATCTGAGCAGAAGCCATGTCGACACTGTCCATGAAATCATCGGAGGGACTGTCGCTCTCAGACACCGATCGGCTGGTTTGTGCGGGCGTCTCCTCTCCATCAGCTGTTCCCGGGTTTTCGGCGGGGGTCGGGGAAGATGGCGGAGTGATGAACTCTTCGGGGGATAGTCTAGTTTCTCGCCACTCGTGTTCAGGAGGAGGGAGAGGGTGGGGAGGAGGGAGAGGGTATGGAGGAGGGAGAGAGGAGTGGGGAGAAGGGAGAGAGTGTGGAGGAGGGAGAGGGTGGGGAGGAGGGAGAGGGTGTGGAGGAGGGAGAGAGTGGGGACGAGGGAGAGGGTGGGGAGGAGGGAGAGATGAGTGGGGAGAAGGGAGAGAGTGGGGAGAAGGGAGAGAGTGGGGAGGGGGGAAAGAATGGGGAGGGGGGAGAGGGTGGGGAGTGGATGGCGTTCCTGTAGCGGAATCTTCTCTGTCTTGCCTGAGAGGCGTTGACGGTGGAAGTGTGAGTGGATTGGCCTTGCTGAAGGTGGACATTGAATGGCTCCCTTTTTGGCTTGCCAGTAACGGAGGAGGATGAGGAGGAGAAAGAGGAGGAAGAGGAGGAGATGGGGGAGAAAGAGAAGGGGAAGGGGGAGAAGAGGGAAGAAGACAGGACGTAGGAGTGGATGGGGCGATAATGTCCCTGTGAAGAGCTCTACCCGTGTCCGTCTGGTGTGTCTGTGGCTGGTGACAGGGACATGAGGTGGTGGGGGGACGGTGGGGGAAGGCCGAGCTTCCAGCGGAGCCTTTTTCATCCCTAGCCTGGGTCTCATCTTCATCAAAGGGTGGGACTGTGCAATTTGGGGAACTTTTATCTCTTTGATGTTTGATCGGAGAGTGACATCGACGGGGAGGGGGGCGCAAAGTAGGAGAAGGAGGCCGGGGAGGAATAGGAGGGTGAGGGTGGCGAGTGTGAGTATGACAGGAGGAAGATGAAGAAGAAGGAGGAGGAGGAGGAGGAGGAGGAGGGGTGGAGGGACAAGAAGGAGGAGGAGGAAGAGGACGAGGAGGAGGACAAGAAGAAGGAGGAGGAGGAGGAGGAGAGGGAGGAAGACTTGAGAGGCGAGGGGAGGCGGGGAGGTGGTTGGCGGACAAGCACTCTGCCAGGCTGGAAGAGCGTAACTTGACCACGTGACTGAGTGCCCGAACCATGCTGTGCACGCTCGGGGAACTGGGGTCACCGGGGCGAGGGTCAGGGGTCAGGTCTTGAAAGAAGGTCACTGACCCAACACAGGCGCGCTGGCCATGTTCGCTGGACAGCTGGATGGTTAGTTTGTTGGTGGGTCTGTGGGAGAGGGGAGGGGTGGGGACGGTCACGAGTTAATTGTTTGTTTGTTTGTTTGTTTGTCACTTTGTTGGTGAGTCTGTGGGAGAGGGGGTGGGGGTAACGTTCAGGGATTAGTTTTTCGTTTGTGTGTCTGTTTGTTTGAGTGAAGAGATGCACATGGACACAATAATGGTCATTTAGTGCTGGAGAAGAGTGCATAAGGTCATATGAGCGCCAAGTGGTGGATGTCCACAGAGAAGTCCAAACGGGAAATCAGACTTACTCTGTTCACCTCTCTAGCCTCAACAGCACAAAGTCTGTTTTGACTATCAAGGCACCCCGGAAATAGCAGTTCACAAGAGAGTGACAAGCATACAAAAGAAGTAGAGGAAAATGACGATAGTAAGGATGAGGAAAGAAAAGGCAGCAGTTCCCCCTATATTGTTCCGGCACAGTATTAGCATGACATAGATAAATCTGCCCATTTACAATTCTACTGCACATAAGAACT
>NW_004797426.1:740537-745359 GCF_000002075.1 Aplysia californica | reverse complement strand
CTTTCTTTTTGCACTCCCCCCCCCCCAATCCCAACAATGTCGTGTCTGTGTCATTGTGAACGATGTAGATGTAGATGGGCCCTCACACCTGCACTGTAAATACTGTAATGACCACCTCTTGGCATGGACTGCTGTTACTGTTAGTCCAATCGAACGATCTATCAACAGGCGCGGCAACATCGAGAGCTTCAGGAGCAGCCGCCAACCATTGTTGACCTTGCAAATGATACGTCTGTGCAATGTCTACAATATATCATGCCTAAATTTTCTTCAATTATTTGCAATGGCCGAGGAACATGCGCATGCAATTAATGCAGGCACTCAACTGAGAAATGAGACAGCAGCAGCAACGTTGCGATTTAATGGCAACCCACTTGGAATTGGAGGAGATTAGACATAGGATGATGATGATGATGATGATGATGATGATGATGATGATGGAGGTGGTGGTATTTACGAACTGTAAACAGCTGAAATGACACCAGAAATAAAAGCAATGCATGCTGAAGAAGAAATAGCAGAAATAACCGTTATGGTCGACAAAAGCAAGAATACTTACAGTTTTAAGTTGTCATTGATATCTTCTTCCTCATTGTCGTTCTCATTGTCCTCGTCCTCTTCCTCCTACTCTTCTTCTTCTTCTTCTTCTTCTTCTTCTTCTTCTTCTTCTTCTTCTTCTTCTTCTTCTTCTTCTTCTTCTTCTTCTTCTTCCCCTATATATCCACTCACCTCCTCCTCCTCCTCCTCCTCCCCTCCCCTATATATCCACTCACTCCTCCTCCTTCTGTTGGGAGCCCTGGCCGTCCTCTCCCCCGCCTGCCCCGGGGTCCACAGTTTCCCCTCCTCACTCGCCCCCGCCCCCTCTGCCTGCGGACACCCCGACCTCTGACGTAGACAGCGGGACGCGATGACGTCAGACGGCACGACGTTCCCAGTCTCCGGGGCTAACTGCAGCTCGCCGTCAGACGGGCCAGGTATGTCTCCTGTGGATTATGACGGATAAAGGTCAAGCGACCCACACACGAACTATTATATTGTGCAATTTAATTGTCAATACTCGGAATTTACAATTAAGTTGACCGAGTATGGACGATTTTGACGACAAGTGCAATTGTACTGAGTCCATCAAAATCAGTTTGATATTTTATAGCGCAAGCTTACTTGCCTGGACCATTTAATTGACCGTGTGGGGCGACTGTCAATTAAATTGTGCAATAATCATTTTTTCTTCCAGATTTCATACCATCATCACGTCTTGGGTGTCTGATAAAGAAGAAGACAGACCATTTCAACTTGAGTGTGTTTATGTCTACGAAAGTTTACCAGTTCCAAGGAAAGTGAAGTGTGACGATTATAGTAACAAGCAAAAGAAAGATCGAAAAATTCAAGGAAAAGTAGGGGCTAACCAAAACTACAAAAGAAGATGTCGAAAGAAAGATCAATGCCAAGAGAACAAATCATCGAAAGGAATTAAAGAAAGAGCTTGACTAAAAAAATATGAGGTGTAATTTTGTGTGTCCGAACTTTGAACGCTGCGGAAACCATTTTTTGATAATTTTGCATGTTTCCTTTTTGGGAAATCATCTTCGTTTTCTGTAGCAAGGGCAACTGCCACCGCGACTGTTGGGTTGAAATCTCCTATCCTGTCTCGGCGGGTTGCAAGACCGAAATGAGCCTGGTTTGCGCAGTTAGATTGTCAATTATATTGAACTGTGTGTGGGCAGCCTAAAAACTGTCAATTTTATTGTGCAACCAGGATTGCACAATATAATTGATCGTGTATATGCCGTTTTACGTACAATTTCTTTCATTACCAGAAATGATTTATATCAACACATAACACTCTCGTAAATGTTGGTCGGCACCATGTTTTGGTGCGTGTTCGTACCTACAAATATTCGCTGAAAATGCTTACACGTGCCGTATTCGTGTGGACATGGCCAAATAGTGCTTACTTGCGGTAAGTCTTTTCATGAACGGGTATGAGTATAGTAGTTTTTTCCTTTCTTGATTACTCTAAGACATTCAACTGTCTCACTGATTACACAAGACATTCAACTGTCTCACTGATTACCTTAAGACATTCCACTGTCTCACTGATTACCTTAAGACATTCAACTGTCTCACTGATTACCTTAAGACATTCAACTGTCTCACCACGTCTCACCACGTCCCTTCCACCCCTCCCCCTCCCCCCCGCCAGCTCACCTTCATTCACGTGCCTGGTAAGGAAGGACACATTGACCCTGTCACTGTACGAGTACCGAGTCCCGGGCTCCCATCGACATTTCCTCTGTTTATGTTGCTGCTGTTGTTGCTGTTGCTGTTGTTGTTTGGTCTGCTGCAGTTGTTGTTTTAGCTTAGTCGGTTGCTGTTGCTGTTGTTGTTGCTGCTGTTGTTGTTTTAGCTTAGTCGGCTGCTGTTGCTGTTGCTGTTGTTGTTGCTGCTGCTGCTGCTGTTGTTGTTGCTGCTGCTGCTGTTGTTGCAGTTGTAGTTGTTGATGATGTTGCCGCAGTTTCGGCCAGTGCTGTAGACGCTGCCGTTGCCTCCTGCTGGGGTCGGGGCACGCCCACGCGATGAGGGACCCGGGGTCACGGGTCAGAAGGTCAAGGTCGGGGCAGAAGGCGGCCATGTTGGAATAGCTGTGGGCGGGGCCTCGTCTGCTGGGTCTGAGGACGTACTCTGACCTGGCGAGGTCCTTCAGGGGGTCCGGGGGCGGGGGCGGGGGGGGGGGGGTTAGGTGGAAGGGAGGGGTTGTTTTTTTATTGGGGGGTTGGTTTTTGGGGGGGGGGGGTTTTTGAGGGATGGTTTAAATGATCATACCAAAAATATGGCCATATAGAGCTACAATTTGGATTCTAATAATTTAGCATTGGTTCCGCCCTTTCCTCAGACAATTGTGTGTGTGTGTGTGTGTGTGTGTGTGTGTGTGTGTGTGTGTGTGTGTTGGGCTGTGGAGGGTGCGGGTGGTTTGTTGTTGTGTGTGCTTGCGCATGCGCGCACGCTCGGTTCTTACAAGGAGCTACTTAAGAAAAAACAACAGAGAGAAAAGCATCTTAAAGAAAAAGCTACTTAACGCTATCCATACGTCCTGGGGTCCTTTGTATCCTAGGGGTTGTATTCTTCACATTTTCGAATACTTCTAGTACAAAGATCTCTTTGAAATTCTCATTATTTCTCAAAACATCATTTTGACCGACTGCTATCCAAAGCGTACGGATCGGACTAACGAGTAAATTTCCTTTTTGGAAAATGGTGACACAGAGTTCCCCACGTTGTATGGATATGATAGTAAAACACGACGTACGGATAGGGTTAAGTGGTGGCACAGAGTTCCCCACGTCGTATGGATACGATAGTAAAACATGACGTACGGATAGGGTTAAGTGGTGGCACAGAGTTCCCCACGTCGTATGGATACGATAGTAAAACATGACCGCGGATAGGGTTAAGAAAAAACAGCTGAGAGAAGATGGGCGTGCCCGGGTGCTCACTTTCTCCATGGCGTCCGTGACGAGCTTCATGACTGTGAGAATCTTCTGGATAGAGCGGGCCTCCAGTTTGAAGATCCGGCGTCGCTCGCACCAGCGGGACAGCCAGGCCTCCGACTCCTGCCCTGTGTGATGTCATTGTGGGTACAGCGGTAAATGTGACGTCATTGTTGATATAGCGGTAAATGTGACGTCATTTTTGGTGCAACGGTAAATATTCGGGCATCATGGAGGGGAAATCAGGGGCTCGTCAAAAAAAATTAAATCGATTAAATCGACATTTTCCCATGCGTTGGACAATTTCCGTTGATGTTTTACCCAACACTCCTAATGACTACTTACAAACACACTTCAGTGTGGATGTTATTTTTAGAATGTCTACCAAAAGCAGACAAAATATAAATTTGTGGACATTCAATCTTCTGAGATCACTAATCCACATCTTCTTCAATTGCAAACATTTCGACTTCTATTCAAGATACGTTTCGAGGAATGAGCTAAAGTAAGGAGAACGTTCATGGATTTGGAGAAACTTTTGTTATTGAAGTTATCTGGAGACACACATTTTGCAGAAATGATATTATACCTTTCAGTTCTTGATCTGAGGCAAGGCCAAGTCACTTTATGATTAATTTGACAAGCAAACAAATGAAAAAGTTATTGTTTTGTTATTGGAAGGTTTTACGGCGCTCGCAACTGCATAAGATCATGTGAGCGCCACGGGGTGGATGTCAACGAAGAAGTCCAAACAGGGCTTCAGGCTCACTCTTGTGTGTGTGCTCTAAGTTTATTAATTACATTTTTACAGTACAATTGTCAATGGGCGGATTTATCAATGTCATGCTCATCCTGTGCCGGAACAACATAGGGGGAACTGCTGCTTTTTCTTTCCTCATCCTTACTATCGTCATTTTCCTCTGCTTCTTTTGTATGTTTGTCACTCTCTTGTGAACTGCTGTTTCCGGGGTGCCTTGATAGTCGAAGCAAACTTTGTGCTGTTGAAGCTAGAGAGGTGAGCAGAGTAAGCCTGATTCCCCGTTTGGATTTCTCTGTTGACATCCACCCTTTGGCGCTCATATGGCCTTATGCAGTTGCGAGCGCCGTAAAATATCTACTAAAACTATTTTTTTTTAAAACCCACTCAGATCTGTGGGTCCTGACAGGCTGGGTAGAGGTGTGGGCTGTATGTCTACTAAATATTAGTCTACATTTTGCCCGTTTAGAAAAAAAACATTATTTAATTTGTTTATTCATTGATTTATTCACCTGTTTATTCATTTATTAATTTATCCATTTATTTATTTTTGTTTTGATAAAAAAATTATTTTTAT
>NW_004797426.1:740043-740350 GCF_000002075.1 Aplysia californica | reverse complement strand
GGGGTGCAAATCATTGGCAATGTAATATAATATTCAAAACGACTCACTGTAATCAGGCTCTGTTCCGACCAGCAGGTTTGTGGAGGACTGCACGGACTGGGCGTCGACACTGTGGGAGGAAGGTGTGTTATGTCATTAAAATTGTTTGTTTGTTTTTGTTAGCTTTCTTTTTGTTGCTGCTGTTGTGCAAGGGTAAACTAAACGACATATTATGTAAGTAAGACGATGAAGACCGAGTGCCATGGTAAAACAAACACACGGGTCGCCACCACTCGGAGAACGAGCGACGCTTTTGTCACAAGTTCAC
>NW_004797426.1:736780-739943 GCF_000002075.1 Aplysia californica | reverse complement strand
ACTTTGTTACAGATTGGGTAAACAAAACAGTGACCAGTCACCTCACACACGATTTGTGCATGAGTTGTGGGCGGGGCTTATAGGTTATGACGGATCACACGCTTTCCTCACCAGCAGTTGAAAATTAATTGTTAGGCCTACCCATTGGTCAACTTGGGTAAACATTCATTGGAGGGACTAACAATAACGACAGGGAATGAATTATGACGGCCCGTCCACAGTGTCAGGGGCCGATTCAAAATTTTTGACAAAGCGTCGGGCAATGAGTGACCACGCCTGGCCGTCTGAGGCAGGTACATTTGATAGAAGGATGATAGACTAAGGTGGCTGCGGCTGCGAAGGACAGGTGACCGTTTTACACATATAAGTTATCTAGAAAAAAACGCAAGGGGGTAAATGGAAAGGGGCCGTTAGTACAGGTGGCCGTATTATACAGGTGGTCGTATTATACAGGTGGTCGTATTATACAGGTGGCTGTATTATACAGGTGGTAGTATTATACAGGTGGTCGTATTATACAGGTGGTAGTATTATACAGGTGGTAGTATTATACAGGTGGCCTTTATAGCAATTTCGACAGTAATGGTAGGCCTATGGTTTTAACGCCCTTACCAACACTATTTGATTATTAAAGAGGCGAGACCTCCGAGTTTGACGTTCGTCTCCGAAAGGACGGAGCCAAGTGGAAAATTTGTGTAAAGTTCCTTTCTCAAGGACACAACGTCGGACCGAGCTGAGGCTAAAAACCCCCGAACCTGCAACCTCACGATCACGAGTCCGGTGACCTAACCACTCGGCCACCGACGCCTCTCCTTATTCAATAGACTATACAATGTATTTTCTTCTATGGGTTTTTACACCCCCATCAATACAATTCAGGTCATTTAGGAAACCAGTTTCCCAGTCAGGGTCAAATTGAGCTGAGATGGAAACAACATCCCAGCAGACAGACCTGAGATATTCAAGTAAAAGTATTTTCTCCCCACTTCAGAATCGAACTCGGGTTTTCTGCATCCGGCAGAGAAGTGCTTAACCGCAGAGGCCGACTCACTCACTGTGTATTTACTTTACTCACTGAAATGGGTCAGAGAGCTTTTTTCACTGTGTATCAGTTCCATTACTCACTGTGTATCAGAGAGCTTCCCTCTAGATGTACTCACTGCGTGTCGGAGAGTTTGAGAGCTGCCAGGCGCGTGGTGAGATGTGCCATGTCGTCCTCTGTGACGTCTCTGGCCTCACACGTCATCTCGCTCCGGGAGGGTAGGGCTGTCTCTAATCTAGGACAAAAACAGTTGTACGACTTTTTTTTAGTTGTAAGTAAGAATTTTAGATTTTAGGGCACTTGCAACACAGACAGACAGACAGACAGACAGACAGACAGACAGACAGACAGACAGACAGACACACACACACACAGACACACACACACACAGACAGACAGACAGACAGACACACACACACACACAGAATAAGCTCGCAGCGGTGTGCGGTATTCACCTACTCTGCCTTAGACAACGACTGGGTTCTAGCCCTTTGGCCTATATGAGAGAGACAGACAGACACGCAGACAGACAGACAGGCAGACACAAACACACACACACACACACACACACACACACACACACATACACACACACACACACAGTGCGGTGTGCAGTATTCCCCTACTCTGCCTTAGACAACGACTGGGTTCTAGCCCTTTGGCCTATATGAGAGAGACAGACAGACACGCAGACAGACACGCAGACAGACAGACAGACAGACACACACACACACACACACACACACACACACACACACACACACACACACACACACACACAGTGCGGTGTGCAGTATTCACCTACTCTGCCTTAGACGACTGGCCTCCAGGGAACCTCTCCAGGCTGTGAGGTCTGTGTGGAGAGGGGGGCGTGTGGCGGGAACTCTTCCACGTCTGCTGACCGTCGTCTGGGGGCGTCAGGACGTCGGGGTTCTGGGCGGGGAGGGGGGGGGAGGGGGTGGGGGGGAGGGGTGGGTAAGGGTAAGATGGACAAACATAAGCCAGGGACCACCAGTAACACAGACTGGTTGTGTGGTGGGTGGGAAGTATGGAAGTATACGTGGCGATCAACTCAGTCAACTTTGGCTTGGATGCGTTTAGGATGGTATTTTTTTGTTTGGTAAGTGTTTTACGGCGCTCGCAACTGCATAAGGTCATAATATTAGCGCGTGAGACACACTAAACATTTTCAATTGGTAGGAAATTTTGAATTTTTGCCCGGGTGGCGGCCGAAGCCTACTCATCGATTTTGAAACACCAAGGAATCTATAACTAGCGCAACTTGCACACGGAAGGTCCAAAAATTTTTCGCCCTTGTCCGAGAGGGCTAGGTGTAGATCTTTCCTACCAGAAGAGCAGGGGTGTGGCTGAAAGACAGCAGTAAGAAGGATAGGGTGGTATGGTTTTATCCCCCTCAAGAGCCTACAACACCAAGCACTCAGGCTATAAAGATAGAGGAAGGACACGCTAAAGGTGGATCGAGGGTGTCAAGGACACTCTGAGAAAACAATATCACAACTGAAAGCTGCGGAGCTGGCCTACCGTAGAAAACTGCATCTCCTCTCGACGATTAAAGGCAACAGAGTATGAAAAAGTTAATTTAGTAGATGTATTAGAATATCCATCTTGAGTATGTCCAGAGACAGAGTAGGGATCTGATTGAGAATGGGACAGGAACAAAGAGAGAAAGGGGGAAAAGGAGAGAGATAGAGAGACAGAGAGAGATAGATAGATAAATAGAGAGAGAGAGAGGGGGGGAGATGGAGAGAGACAGAGAGAGATAGATAGATAGATAGAGAGAGAGAGAGTAAGAATTTTAGATTTTAGGGCACTTGCAACACAGACAGACAGACAGACAAATAGACAGACAGACAGACAGACAGACAGACAGACAGACAGACAGACAGACAGACAGACACACACACACACACACAAACACACACACACACAGACAGACAGACAGACAGACAGACACACACACACACACAGAATAAGCTCGCAGATGGAGAGAGACAGAGACACAGATAGAAGGAGATAAGTAAAGAGATAGAGAGAGACAGACAGACTGAGACAGAGACGCAGATAGAGATATATATATATATAAAGAGAGAGATAGATATA
>NW_004797426.1:732975-734245 GCF_000002075.1 Aplysia californica | reverse complement strand
CCATGGTGTGTAGTGTGCTAGTGTGTCATAGACCAGGCCATGGTGTGTAGTGTGCTAGTGTGTCATAGACCAGGCCATGGTGTGTAGTGTGCTAGTGTGTCATAGACCAGGCCATGGTGTGCAGTGTGCTAGTGTGTCATAGAACAGGCCATGGTGTGTAGTGCGTAGGTGGATAGACACTAACTACACATTTGGTGTTACTGTGTTATAATAGAACAGGCGGTGGTGTGTAGTGTGAAGGGGGAAAGACATTAATTACACATTTAGTGTTACTCTGTTATAGAACAAGGGACGATATGTAGTGTGTACGTGGACAGACACTACACGTTTGGTGTTACTGTGTTTTAGAGCAGGCAATGGTGTGTAGTGTGTAGATAGATAGACTCTAAGTACACATTTGGTGTTACTGAGTTATACGACAGGCGACAGTGTGTAGTGTGTTAGTGTGTTATAGAACAGGACATGATGTGTAATTTGCTACTGTGTTATAGAACAGGCGATGGTGTGTAGTGTGCTACTGTGTTCAAGAACAGGCGATGGTATGGTGTGTAGTGTGAAGGTGGACGGAAACTACACAGTACACATTTGGTGCTACTGTGTTATAGAACAGGCGATGGTGTGTAGTGTGCAGGTGAACAGAAACTACACATTTGGTGTTACTGCGTTATAGAACAAGACACAGTGTGTAGGTAGGCACAAACTACACATTTGGCGTTGCTGTGCTTTCATTAATTTGCTGTGGATATTTACACATGACGCCATATTGGACATGGAAACTGAAGTATTGAGGACCTGCAAAGCAAACTGCAGTAACCGACCAACTGTCACTACTGCTCACGCGTTTTTTTTGTTGGGGGGGGGGGGGGGGGGTGTGATACGTATTTCTTTTGCTAGGGATTTACAAATTTTGGGGTATAGGATGATGAGGATGTCGACGACGACGACGATGATGATGATGAGGATGATGATGATGATGATGATGATGATGATGATGATGATGATGATGATGAGGATGATGATGATGATGCTGACCTGAAGGAATGGCTGTCTGTTGAGCTCATGATGCTGTACACCCTCACGTATCTATCCTGGCACGCCAGCGCCATGACACCTGTACAAGACACAGGTCAAGGTCACACTCTGTACAAGACGCAGGTCAAGGTCACACTCTGTACAAGACACAGGTCAAGGTCACACTCTGTACAAGACACAGGTCAAGGTCACACTCTGTACAAGACACCGGTCAAGGTCACACTCTGTACAAGACACA
>NW_004797426.1:730992-732561 GCF_000002075.1 Aplysia californica | reverse complement strand
CACACACACACACACACACACACACACACAAACACACACACACACACACACACACACACACATACAAACACAAATACACACAACAATAACAACAACAAATCAAACTTTTGAAATACAAGAACTAGATCTAGCACATTATAACGTTCAATAGTAATTGTGATAATAATACTTCAGAAACTGTCCAAGACAGCCACCAATAATTTATCGAGAGGGGAATTAGTTTGTTTTAGACAGGTGAACGTCTTGCACGCGTTATAAGAAAAAAAGTTTCTAAAAAGCAAGGGAGAAATGGGAAGTGGTGGTTTGCGCAGGTGGTTGTCTTGGAAATGCGGCCGTTAGAGCAGTTTGATTCGACTGTAATTAATCCGAGTAGCAGGGTTTCCCGGTAAATTTTGCACACAACACACTATAAGTGTGCACCTGTAAGCGCGCCTGGAGAAAGCTCTTCTATTAGTTGTCGACAAAGCTTTTTTTTTTTAAACGGCGTGAAAAGGGAAGGACAAAACTCACACAAGGTCCAAATCCCTCACAAAACATACGTTTAACCATTTATTGTTTATAACATTATTGAACTGATTTTATAATATTTCTATATTTTTATTAGTAGACTTAATTTTTGCAACAGGAGATTGGGGGTTTCTCCAAACTTTGTTTTCACATCCGTGGGTGGTTGGCGGGTGCTCTGGTGTGGTTTGCTTCTTCTTTCCTATAAAAAAAAAACTATCGTCCTTCCCTCTCCTCCTCGTCGTTTTTTGTTTGTTTTGTGTTTGTTACTCTCTTGTAACACCTCTAATCTTCGGCGCTTATTTGACCTTATTGTGTTGCAAGTGCCGTAAAACACTAACTAAAACAAACAAACAAAAGTTTTCACATCCTCTGTTACAAAATGCCGCACATCTTAAATACCGTACAACTTAAGATATTTGAAAATTTAAAAAATCAGCTTGTTCAGCATTAAATTCGCTACAAGAATAACATGCCCTTATTTTCATACTAATATCCTAAAATGTTGGAAAAGTTGGATGGACCTTTCTCCAGCAGTCACGCGCAAACTTCTCGGTGACACTGACATTGGTTTACGGCCCAAAATAGGAAAATGGTTGTCGTTATCGTTCCCTTGCTCCCGAGGTTAGAAAACATGTGTCTCGGGGCGATTAAAAGCATGTAAAGCGGGGATTTAAAGCATGTAAAGATGGGATTAAAAGCTTGTAAAGAGGGGATTAAAAGCTTATAATGACCCTTCAACCACATTGGCCGTAATTAGTTTGTCTATATCTTCTGAAAACTTGAACACTAAATACTCACTGTAGGCCTAATGTATAACTGTATATTACAAATGTGAGGTAGAAAATATGTGTGTTTGTCGAGCAACTGACACCCCGCACGTTCCTGGCTAAGCTTTGAGACCACACACACACGCGTACAAAACGGACGTCAGCAAACAGACAGATAGACACACGCGCGCGCGCACACTCGCATTCACACACGCACACACACACACAGACACACACACACACACACACACACAAACACACACACACACACACATACACACACACACTGTACCCA
>NW_004797426.1:726103-727292 GCF_000002075.1 Aplysia californica | reverse complement strand
CCCCCACTCCCTACCCCACCCTAGGACAACAGTTTGTTTTGTTATGTTTGTTGTTGTTGTTGTTTTGTTGCCTTAATCGCTGTCATTATAATATTTTGTTACAAAATTGTAAAAAGGTGAGAGCGTACGAAGAGGCGACTTGAAAGCCCTCTATGTTTACGGATTGTGTGACTGTCAAAAGGCAAGTAATGAAGAAGGTGTACAGATTTCTCCCAAACATCGTGGGGGGGGGTGTTATATTCCGGAACCTCCCACACTGAGGGAAAACGCTGCTAAGATGGAAAGACATTATTATATTTAACGTTGCATCCGCTGGTGGCAGAGACACGTTTCTTTCTTCACGCCACACTCAAAACGGTGTTAGCGACGGATAAAAGTACAAAGTATAAATCGTCGTGGAGAAATCAGGCGATCTTCAAAATGAGGAAATCGAAGAAACCGGCATTTGCCCGACCCTTGGGCAATGTTTACCGTTTTTCTTTCTTTTTGGCTCAACACCTATTGCGTCATTCTGTGAGTCATGGAGAATTGATTTACTTGACATCTGTGGGTCATGGAGAATTGATTTACTTTACATCTGTGTGTCATGGAGTAGTGATTTACTTGACATCTGTGTGTCATGGAGTAGTGATTTACTTTACATCTGTGGGTCATGGAGTAGTGATTTACTTGACATCTGTGGGTCATGGAGTAGTGATTTACTTTACATCTGTGGGTCATGGAGTAGTGATTTACTTTACATCTGTGGGTCATGGAGTAGCAGAGCGCCGTGACGTCAGACTCGTGGGCCGCCATGGTGATCTTTGCTCTCATGCTGCTGGCGTCGTACACACTGATCTTGCCGCTGCGGTTCCCGATGGCGATGTCTTTCCCTTCCGGACAAACCTGGGAGCAAGGGTCAAGAGGTCAAACAGTCAAGCGGTCAAACGGTCAAGCGGTCAAACAGTCAAGCTGTCAAACAGTCAAGCGGTCAAACAGTCAAGCGGTCAAGCAGTCAAGCTGTCAAGCAGTCAAGCTGTCAAGCAGTCAAGCTGTCAAACAGTCAAGCTGTCAAACAGTCAAGCTGTCAAACAGTCAAGCGGTCAAGGAATTATTCTAAGAATGCTGACGTGATTAGACATAATGTCATAATAATATTATTTTTACCGTCCACATCTTTAAACACGCTGTCGAAAAAAAAGAACAACCC
>NW_004797426.1:719320-721531 GCF_000002075.1 Aplysia californica | reverse complement strand
ATATAACTCCAAAGGTCTTTTAATTAAATTCCTGCATGTGGTTGAATGATGCGCCTCGTGTGAAGGTATATTTTGTCAGCTTTACTGCTCTTTTCATATTGAATTTTAATGAGAGTAATATATAATTTAGATATTTTAAGTATTCCTGCATGTCGTGTTTTTACGGTCCTGTACAGTCAAGACAAATTTCCCTGTGGGATAATAAAGTACTATCTTATCTAATCTTATGTTATTGACTGAACACGACTCGGCATCACGGCTGAAAGACGAGACTGTTGTGGAAAAGTCAGACACAGACAGACAGACAGACAGACAGACAGACAGACAGAAGTTTTTCGATGAGCGCCATCAGCCCACGTCTCACCCGCGCAATATCCAGGCCAAGGCTATGTGGGCGTGGCAGGGTGATCAGAATCTGCAGGTTGAGCGCCTTGAACATTCGGATTGTCCCCTGGGCCCCGCCCACGAACACGTGACTCTCGTCACCCGTCAGGCAGCCCGCGGGCGACAGGTTGGCGTCCACCCATCTCTCCAGGAGTCTGGTCTTGTTGATCTGAAAAGTGGTGAAACGGTTTAGGTTTATGAGATGTTACCGCAGACTCCTTGACATCTCATGCAAAGACCACGTTTCAAATGTTGAGTACGGACCGAGCTTACGTTCGAACTCGATTTTCTAGCCCGGTAGCATTACCACAAGGCCACCGACGCCACTTGTTGATCTGATTGGATTGGAGGAAACAGTTCTAAAGTCTTGTTGATCTGATGTGATTGGAGGAAGTAGTTCTAAAGTCTTGTTGGTCTGATGTGATTGGAGGAAATAGTTCTTGTTGATCTGATGTGATTGGAGGAAATAGTTCTAAAGTCTTGTTGATCTAATGTGATTGGAGGAAATAGTTCTTGTTAATCTGATGTGATTGGAGGAAATAGTTCTAAAGTCTTGTTGATCTGATGTGATTGGAGGAAATAGTTCTTGAATTGGCATCTGTGGTGTAGCGGTCAGGCGCTTTGCTTCTGCAGGTATGGAAACCAAGTTCGATTCCCAAATAGGGAGACACTTTAATGGAGTATCTCTGTCTTTTTGCTGGGATATGATATCCCTCTCAGCCCGGTTGGCCATGACAGGTGTGTCAATAGGGGCGCAAAAACACCTAGCAAAATCACCAGGGATAGAGATAGTGCATTAGATAGCGGAAATAATTATTACCACCATGGGTAAAAGAAATTGTATCATAATGGATAGAGGGACTATCATAATTGATAGAGAAGATACGGATAGAAGAGATGCCATCATGGATAGAGGGATTGGTATCGGGGAGAGAGGGGATATTATCAGGGCAAGAGGAACGGACAAAAGGGAATAGACAAAGGAAATGGACAAGGGGGATGGACAGAGAAAAGACCAAAGGGAGGGTGGTTGGCGGGTGCTCTCGTGTGGTTTTCTCCTTCTTTCCTATCAAATGTCTATCGTCCTTATCTCCCCTCCTTCTTTTTTTAAGTTTGTTACTCTCTTGTAACAAATCTAATCTTCGGCACTTATATGACCTTACTGTGTTGCAAGTGCCGTAAAACACTTTACTAAAACTGAACTAAAAGACCAAAGGGTCAGCAGGTTACCTGGCACAGTATCCCGGATCTGGTGATGACGTAGATGTAGTTGCTGCTGCTGCCCTGGCCACACGTGACGTCACAGAAGCAGTTCTCCATGTGGTTGTCGAGGATCCCGGAGCGTGCGGTGAGCGGCACAGGGCACGTCATCTGGGCTCTAGGGTCAGTGGGTCAGTGGGTCAGTGGGTCAGTGGGTCAGACACAGAAACACACACAGACACACACACACATATTATTATAACACACAAACACACACACAAACACACACATACTGGTCACAACACAAGTTCTATCAGACGTTTTTGTCCATTTTGAGTTCCTATGACCATCATGTCAGAAATCAAAGAAATCAAATGTTCTAGATCTATCTATCTGCTGTTCTGTCATACTCGTAAGATTATTCAGAGTCGCTGATCGAGGTACTCAAAGAATAGCGTTCGAAAAAGCTTGACAATTTGTGAAAACTCAAGTGATGTTTAACGTCAAATGTTTCAAAACTAGGTACTGAGCGACTAGAATTCTGTACGTCTTGGTTAGCGGTGTACGACTCACCAAGCAGAAGATATTCGGAGACGCACTCCCGCACAAGGGTGCACTGCTTTGGGG
>NW_004797426.1:713254-715215 GCF_000002075.1 Aplysia californica | reverse complement strand
TATATATTGCGGTGGAATCAGGCGCTCGTCTATTTTTGGGCATAAGAGGTTATTGGAATCATCTTAAAGCCTATTCATTTGCCTTGCTTTTGATAAATAAAAAATATCAATTTATCTTTAACACAAGTCAAGATATTGGCGATTGAAGGAGGTGGGGGTCGCCTAGTTTCTGAGGTAAATTAGCGAGAAAATGACAGCCACAATTTTTTTTGTGTGTGATTTCTTAGCATGAGAGTCCGTACGTGGAAACTGAAAACTTACATCTTTTATGCCTTTAATCAATGTTTTTCAGTAAAATCCACACAGACGTGTGTTCTTTATTGGGCATGAAAGTTGTTGATCTAATAAAAATAAATTTTGATAAAATTCCCAAACCAGCGGAAAAATGCCAGTTTCTTCACTTGCATTATTTTGACGAGCGCCTTATTTCACCACGCTGCCTCATATATGTATGATACAATCATATAATGGTAAAAATAATACAGTGTTTGGGAAGACTTTAAAACATGGAGCATGTGTCACCCGACGGGCAGACAGATTCTGTAACAGATCGATCGCGCCTAAATGTAACACCTGTACGACGTAGGCTGTTTGCCCAAACGCCATTCACTCACTGTTGTGTACATTGACGACAATAGCTGTTGTTCGAATATCGTGACTAATACACAAGGCACTGCGAGTCGACGAGTGTCTTTGTCCTTCGAACAATATTATTATTCGGTGACTATTATTTTATTGAAGTGTGGTTCCCGGGGCCCTGTCCAAGAGACGGGGAGCAAAGAATAGGACCACTGTATCCCTGTACAAGAGACGGGGAGCAATAGGACCACTGTATCCGTGTACAAGACAGGGGAGTAAAGAATAGGACCACTGTATCCGTACCGCGCATGTTGTAGAAGGCGACTAAGGTCGGTTGGGCAAAGGGTTAGCAGTCCTTTCCCGTAAAAAACAAAAACAAAAAAAAACCAGCTACAAAAACATCAGCAGCAAAAACAACACGACCGCCAGTTCTGGAAGATGGGGGACCTTCATCCCCGAGGAGAGGAGAGAAAATGGAGTGAAGAATGACGCAGGGTGGTGAAAGCGGAAAGGAAGCCACCCATTTATTGAAGACAGCAGACCTCCGATGTGACTGCCTCGAATCTTTCGTCATCTGACACTGGCTTGTTATCTGCGCTTTGATTCAGTCTTTTTAAAAGTATTAGTAAGGTTTTACGGCGCTCGCAACCGCATAAGGTCATATGAGCGCCAAGCCAAGGGGTGGATGTCAACAGAAAAGTCCATACAGGGAATCAGGCTTACTCTACTCAACCCTCTAGCCTCAACAGCACAAAGTCTGCTTCGACTATCAAGGCACCCCGGAAATAGCAGTTCATAAAACAGTGACAAACATGCAAAAGAACTAGGTGGGAAATGACAATAGTAAGGTGGAGGAAAGAAAAGGCAGCAGTTCCCCCTATGTTCTTCGGCACAGTATGAGCATGACATTGATGAATCAGCCCATTTACAAATTTTCTGTGCATAAGAACATGTTAATATCCCCCCTTTGGGAATGGCCTAAAGACACTTCAGTCAGGGGCACTGCCTACAGAAGAGTTTGAAGATAGGCCTCAACTCCCTGACTCGTATTTCTCTCGTCACCACACTCTGGCTTGTCATTGAACGCAATGTTAGTGTAATGTCTGTAATATTATAGTAAATGTGAGGTGTACTGACAAAATGAGTGAAGTCTCGGATTTTACCCATAAGGACACAGATAGATACAGGAAATGTATAGGTTGGGTTTCTACAATTTATTAATGAAATGATAAAAGACATGTTTAACTCGAAGAAAAAAATGGCGTCCCTTAAAAATGTACAAACTTGATGTGTCTATTTTCGGCTGACGTCTCCACTCATGGGTTGTGAGGAGTAACTCATTTTGTCAGCACGCCTTACAAATGCTAAACACTACCCCCCCC
>NW_004797426.1:697341-710777 GCF_000002075.1 Aplysia californica | reverse complement strand
CACACACACACACACACACACACACACACACACACACACATTATACCTACACTCACGGATAAACAAATTTTTACATGTTTTTTTTTGTTTGTCTTTTTATATCTGATTGAAGCCTGAGCGCGAGAGCTTTCTGATTAGAAAGGAGCGGTAAAGAGGTGCGCCTGCCCCGTTTTACCTTTTCCCCTGTGATTCATCTCCAAACCGCCTCTTTTGCCTACCTGTGTATCAGACTGGGCTACCCGAAACCTCCGTGTTTTCGCCAAGGCCTGGCCTCTTGGCCTAGCCCGTCATTTCGAACCTGACCCGGAAGTGCCTCCGAAGATGAACTACTCTTGAGAGACCAAGATGGAGGAGGTTTGTAATAATAGTCTCCACTGTTGTGGGACAAGCCTGTTGCTATTTGAGCTGACCCCGAAGTTGTTAAAGTTTTGAAAATGAAATGACTTCGTACAAAATATTTCTGTGTTTGTAAGTAAACAGCAGGTGCATCATTTGACAAGTTACTCTACTTATAGATCTTGATTCTAGCTTTTTTAGACTTGAAAAACATTGCATTAGACAGTGTCACAAGTGTGACAGTGAGTGGTTCAGTCAGGACCGTTGTTTTTAGAAGACTTGGGCTAGGCTGGTGTGTCTTAGGAGGTCTACCTACCTACAACAACCCTGTTGGGAAACAAACCCTGGTTTCTGTGTAAGGCGGAGGTCACTGCAAACTTTTGCAAAGGGTCGTTGATCTAGATCTAGATTCTAGATCTAACATGATGGTCGTCTGCTATTCTCACCCGACCTGCCTCTTCACCTGCCTCTTCGTTTCTGGCTCCAATGATAAATTTTATAACTTCTCTAGAGTAGAGTCTAGGCCTAACTAACTGCTAAACTAAATCTAGATCTAGATCTATAATCTACATTTAACCTAGATCTAGATCTAGATCTAAAAGCTACAGGGTTGTGAAATCATACTTACTTACACTTCACTCATCCTGCGGGAGCCGGGTTTATATTATGTCACCCGATAAGCCTATTTCGGCACCTCGCCTACGTTCTGGTCCCGAGTCAGTGTAGCTCCTGGCTCAGCGCACGCGCATCCTCTTACGTGTCACTTGGGTCCCGAGTCGGATCCCCATTCACGCAGGTCAAGTGTGTGTGCGTCAGTCTGCTTGACTTTGTGTGCGTTTGAGGCCTTCTTCTAGAACCGCCTGCGTTGGTTCGTAATCGAGGCATACACGTCTCATTCAAAACATGCCAAGTTGGTAGCTCTAGATGTTCGTCCAATGAAATTATAGAAGAAATTGACCCACTTAGACATGAAAAGCTCGAAAGTATCAGGAAACAAGACTTCCATTTTTCTATACAAAATATTTCAAATGAGCTTGATTTTGTATGAAATGATACTACCTGATAAAAAATAAGCTTGTTTGATACTTTGGAATACCATTGTGCAGGTACAAAGAACAATTTGAGTGTTAAACATTCGGAAATTGACCTAAATTTTATCCCCTTTCGAACCTCAGGTCATTCATAACAAGAGCGTCCAGAAAGGTTATAATCTGAATGGGCGTAACTACTCGTAATGTCTTATCAGCTTGTGAGAGGGGGTTATTCATGTGTTTGTAACACTTTATAAATAGAAAGCTATGAAAGTTGAAAGATAGAGCGTTATTTTCATCATCGGTTAACACACTCCTTCATGGCGAAAACACACGTTTCCCGGCGCGCGCGCAGTACACCAACAGTACACACTGAGTGACCCCGGAGGCCTGCCTGGTACGTCTGACGTAATCGGTTGCTGATTTAAGATATATACGCATCTGGGCACAGACGCAGGATAAGAGTTAAATATGACCCCACCTGCCCCCAGATTTTGCTGCCAATGAGAAGTGAGGATTGATTTTTCACATTGCAGGCTTCCATAAAAACGAAGCAAGCAAAAAATGTAAGTTACGAGGTAGTTACTTTTTTATGGATGTTGTGCGTATTAATTGATTTTCAGGAGCATGACATCATGTTCTCTTTTTCTTTGTTTTTCAGAGATTTTTCTAAGTAGCAACTGTTTCTGCTAGCTGACTCAGCATGTCTTCCGCCTGTAAGGAGGAGGACGAGGGTTCGGAGTGGCTGGTGAATCTGCTCAATGAGATACAGCTGGGACAGTTTTACATCAAACTCCGGGATGACCTTCAAGTCACCAGGTAAACTGTCGTGGTGGTGGTTGGCGGGTGCTCTGGTGTGGTTTGCTTCTTCTTTCCTATCAAACGTTTTAAATCGTCAGTATCTCCCCTCCTTCTTTTTTGTGTTTGTTACTCTCTTGTAACACCTCTAATCTTCGGCATTTATTTGACTTTATTGTGTTGCAAGTGCCGAAACACGCTTACTAAAACTAAAAAAACATGATGTGCCATTACCACAGGACTCGGCAGACATACACTTGAACTCTACACTATCCTCTGTTCTGACGGAACAGTGCCTTCTTGTACTACTATTTTGCAACCTATGGAAAGTTTGAAACATCTACCTAAATATGCTTGAAAAGTTTTCTTTCCCTCTGTGACAGAGTGTGTCTGGATTAGTTTTTAGAAGTTGATGACAGAAAATCTGAAGGTATGCTTACATACATCTTCAAGTTGACAGACTGGCGATCTCTCCTTCTGTAAAAGTGTGAGCCCTTAACAAAAACAAGCTTTTATTGTACTGTGATTTTGATTGAATAAAGTTAGACAGAACCCATAGAAGTTTACATTTTGTCGCTCTTTATTGTGCCTAAAGTTGAGGTAAAAATCCTGCTGTTCACTCAAGGAGAGCGAGCATCTCGTTTGCATTTTATATTTTGTGCACACGGCATACCTACCTTTGTTTGAGACTTGTTCACTTTGACTCTGTACACCTACCTTTGTTTGAGACTTGTTCACTTTGACTATGTACACCTACCTTTGTTTGAGACTTGTTCACTTTGACTCTGTACACCTACCTTTGTTTGAGGCTTGTTCACTTTGATTCTGTACACTATGTACACCTACCTTTGTTTGAGGCTTGTTCACTTTGACTATGTACACCTACCTTTGTTTCAGGCTTGTTCACTTTGACTATGTCAAGACAGAAGATCTGGAGAAAATTGGAATGGGGAAACCCGCGATACGTCGTTTGCTGGACACTGTCAAGAAACACAAGTCCATTCGGAAGAAAGGCATTTTGGACAAGGTGAGGGGGCACTTCTTTTTGCTAGCTGTGACATCATGCGCTCAGTGTTTGGTGTCTAAGAACACCCATACTGCCATTGTTGTTAATGGTTGCAGAACGTTGACGTATAGATGTAGAAGCAAAAGCAGTTATTGGAATGTTGTCATGATATCCATTTTGTGATAAATGTTTCCTCCCTCAAGCTGAAATTTTAAGTTACTGTATTTTTATTCGTGGCTTGGACTTTTCACTGAAACTTTTCTTACTTCCTTCTTTCCATTGTATATCTGTGTTTCTGCATCGTTTACTCTAAATGCTTGGTTTGAATACTCTAGTCTATTTGTCGTTCTCTTGATTTGCAATAAACGGTGGGATGTCCATATAAAAAACCTTGACGTTAAGTAAATCCACAGCGTGGAGTCACAGTGGTAGATGAGACTCCTGTCTGGGGAGAATTATGATAAGTCTTTGTGCTGTTGAGGCTAGAGAGGTGAGCAGAGTAAGCCTGATTCCCCGTTTGGACTTCTCTGTTGACATCCATCCACCCCTTGGTGCTCATATGACATTATGCAATTGTGAGCGCCGTAAAAACTTTACTAAAACTAAAAAAAGAAGTTAGTCTACAGAATGGAGTCACAATGGAAGATGGGATTCCTTACTAGGGAGAATTAAGGAATGTCTTTATTGAACTCTTTATGGAGCGGGGAGCGGAGCACGTACGGCAATGCCCGGAGTGGGGGCTCTCGTGGCTTAGAGGTTAAGGTATTGGCCTCTCATTCAAAGGTCCCGGGTTCGAATCCGGGTAGCGACCGAAAAATTTTCTTCTCTATAATTGTCTCCTTTCACCTCCTTTCCAGCTCTCTAGCAATGTTCCGTTGTCTGCTTTCGTTTCCACTTTCTGCCCCCACCCCCTCACCTCCTTTGCCCCCTCCTCTGGGCTCCTGACTCTTTCTGCAGCCTTTCTATTGCTGCTTGGCTCCTTCTTACTGCTGTCTTTCCAGCCACACCCCTGATCTTCTGGTAGGAAAGATCTACACCTAGCCTTCTCGGACAAGAGCGAAAAATCTCGGAGGGCCCATGTGCAAGTTGCGCATGTTAAAGATCCCTTGGTGGTCTAAAATCGATAAGAGTAGGCTTCGGCCGCCACCCGGGCAAAATTCGAAATTTCCTACCAACTGAAAATATTAGGTGTGTCCCGCGCGCTCATATGACCTTATGCAGTTGCGAGCGCCGTAAAAACACTTACCAAACCAACCATGCCCGGAGTGCTATGACGTTGTTCCCAGGATTAAGTAATCAACAAGTAATTAAGTAAAAGTTATAGCTCCCACAGGTTTCATCGAAGCTCTGCTTTTTTCCACCGCTATCTTCAGATCTTGCCAGGTGGGAAGGCCAACCCAGACAAACCCAGTTCAGGGTCGGGCAAGCTGCCTCACAGCCCGTCGGAGTACGGCGACATGGCCTTGACCTGCCTGATAGACAAGAAGAACGTCTACGTGTTCAACAAGCTCGGCAACGGATCCTTCGGAGTTGTGCGTAAGGGAGAGTGGGTCGCCCCCTCGGGGAAAAAAGTGAGTGTTTTCTGTGTTATTTTACCGTAGTTTTACATTGGTGTGTTGTATTATGGGAGTTTTACGGTGGAATGTTTTTAAAAAATGAGAGTGACAATGGTTTTAGAAATTATGTGTAAGGATTTCTTCACTTAGAAATAAAGTAAGTCGTTGAGTATCTGCTCGGGTGTTTTAAGCCCCAAATTTACGATTACAGTTTTACTTTTAAAATATTTTAATGACACAAATGTGCTGATGACGAAAGAAATGTTTGTGTACACAAAATGTGTGTCACGACGTGGTGGAATCAGGTGCTCGTCAATTTTTGGGCACATGGAGTTATTGGTGTCATCTTAAAGCTTGTTCATTTGCCTTCCTTTTGCTGAAAAAAAAATCCATCTATGTTGAACAGAAGTCAAAATATTTGCGGTTGAAGGAGTTCAGGGTCACATGGTTTCCGGGGTAGAATTAGCGAGAAAATGGACACCACAGTTTGAAAACTCTCATAGCCTGAGAGAGTTCTTGGAAGCTGGAAATTTACATTTTATGTGTATTGAATAAATGTCTTTCAGTAAAATCCAACCAAAAATGTGTTTTTAAATGGACATGAAAGGTGTTGAGCCAAAAAGAGAAAATAAGCAAAAAATTGATCGTTGTCCCAAAAAATTTAGATTTCTTTGATTTCCTTATTTTGACGGGCGCCTGATTTCACCATGCTGCTTCACATATACTTGACCTTCAATTATTTATTTCTAGAGGCACCAGCCACCCAAGTCCAGGCACTGTTTTAGCCTGCCTCACAGATACTGTGTAGAAACAAATACTTTTCCACCTTATTTTCTCCTTCGCTGATTTCTTGAGTGGAGTTTAGCTTATCCTGCTTTTTTTTGTTGCCCCGTTTCAGAAGGAGGTTGCGGTGAAGATCCTGCGACGAGACGCGTTGGCGCAGCCCGGTGCGTTTGAGGACTTTGTGAAGGAGGTGAACGCCATGCACACGCTCAAGCACACCAACCTGATCCACCTGTACGGCGTGGTGCTCTCTTCCCCGCTCATGATGGTAGGTCCAGGCGCGGACTGGGGGGACTTTGTACAAAGATTGGTCGGGGACTGGAGGGGGGGGGGGACTTTGTACAAAGATTGGGCTGGGACTTGGGGAATTTTGTATAAAGAATGGGCTGGGACCCTGGGAATTTTGTATAAAGATTGGGCTGGGACCCTGAGAATTTTGTATAAAGATTGGGCTGGAACTTGGGAAAACTTTTACAGAGATTGGGCTGGTACTTGGGGGAACTTTGTATGTTGACCAACCAATCAATGTTGCAACATTTTTTTATGTTTGTCATCACAAGTGGGGGTTCCGGTGTGGTTTGCTCCTTCTTTCCTAATCCGTCCTCCCTCTTTCTGTGTTTGTTACTCTCTTGTGAGGGTGCAGTGGCGGAGTGGTTAATGCTCTTGTCTCCGAAGCGGAAAGTCCGTGTTCGAGCATCGGTTCGGACACAGATTTTTTTTTTTCCCCCTCCTGCCCACCCAGCGGTAATGGGTACCTGACTCCCGAGTTGGGGAAGTAAAGGCGACGTGGAAAGGGACTGGCCACTCCACCACAATATGCCGAAGGCCCAGGAAGTTGTCTCACTAACAAAGCAATCCCCAATGTCCGGATCGGATGCGGGAACAACTTTACTTTACTTTACTCTACTCTCTTATAACACCTCTAATCTTCTTCACTTATATGACCTAATTGTGGTGCTAATGCCGTAAAACTCTCATTAAGACTAGAAAAACTCTCTTGTAACACCTCTTGTCTTCGGCACTTATATGACCTAATTGTGTTTTGCAAGTGCCGTAAAACCATTACAAAAAAAAAGCATGTTCCTCTTTTGTAACATCTCTAATCTTCTGCACTTCTATCACCTAATCGTGTTGCAAAAACTCTCACTTTACTACAACCAATCGTGGTGGTCGCAGGTGACGGAGCTGGCCCCACTGGGCTCGCTGCTGGACCGTCTGAGGGACTCGTCGCAACAGCAGCTGCTCATCTCCACGCTGTGCGAGTACGCCATACAGATCGCCGTGGGGATGAGTTTCCTCGAGTCCAAGCGCTTCATCCACCGCGACCTGGCCTGTCGCAACGTGTTGCTCAAGACAGCTGAACTGGTGGGTGTACTTCCGCGCCACCCCCCCCCCCCCCTCCCTCCCAAAGTGCACTTCCACGCCGTTAGAATGTTGCGCTTTTTGTACAAACGAACGTGTTGCATGTGGGTGGTTGGCGGGTGCTCTGGTGTGGTTTGCTTCTTCTTTCCCTATGAAACATCTATCGTCCTTATCCCCCCTTCTTCTTTTTTGTGTTTATTACTCTCTTGTAACACCTCTATTCATCTTCTAGCACTCATATGACCTTATGCCGCTGCGAGCGCCGTAAAACCTCTACTAAAACTAACTAATTGTGGTCATCGTAAATAGAAAGGATCGGCTTGATTTGAATGAGACATCTAGCTTCAGGGATTTCTTTAGCTATAGCAGTAGGACTTTTATCTTTCTTTTCTCAAATGTGAATTAAAGACAGTACTACAGCTTAACTGCGTGAAATATTCGTAAGAATTTTAAAGAAATATAATTTTGTGTACTTTATTGGTGTCTTTCAGCTGAAGATCGGAGACTTTGGTCTGATGAGAGCTCTCCCCAGCCAGACTGATCACTACGTGATGTCAGAACAGAAGAAAGTTCCGTTTGCCTGGTGGGTGCATTGTCGTATCAGCAGTTTGTGTGTTCTTAGAGAAATTGGAGTGTTTGTTTTCTGTGTGAATCACAACAGGAGTGTATAAAAAATGTACAGTAACAGTTAATTACCGGTGATTCTGTCCCAGAGGGGGACGAAGAAAATGCTTGGTCGGTCGACTCTGTAAAGGGCTCCATCAGAGCCCGTGATCTGAACCTCCTCCAGGCCACTCGACTTACAGCTGCTGACAGATGCTTATTGTTGCGCACTTTAAAGATCCCTTGGTGGTCTAAAATCGACAAGAGAAGGCTTCGGCCGCCATCATGGCAAAATTCAGAATTTCCTATCAGCTGAAAATGTTTAATGTGTTCTGCACGCTCATATGACCTTATGCAGTTGTGAGCACTGTAAAAACCCCCCAAAATGTTTTAAAGTACCAGTATTAGTGTAGTCTAAGATAATAATAAAGTAAGATTCTGTCCCGGCTGATGTACGTCTGGTTTCTCTCCCCACTGTGTCCCTCCAGGTGCGCCCCGGAGAGCCTCAAGTCGCGGCAGTTCTCCCACGCCAGCGACGTGTGGATGTTTGGCGTCACGCTGTGGGAGATGTTCACCTACGGCCAAGAGCCCTGGCTGGGACTCAACGGCTCCCAGGTACCCCTCACACCTCTCTATAACCCTGTCCGTAGGCCCGGGGGTCATTTTGTACCCCGTGGGGGTTGTATTCTTCACATTTTAGAACACTTGTAGACGAAGATCTCTTTGAAACTTGCAGTTTTTCTCTAAAAAATCATTCTCTAAAAATTTATTTTGACAGACTGCTATGCAAAGCGTACGGATGGGATGAAGACGAGGAGTTTTCTCTATAACCAAACAAATATACACACGAATGAAACCAAACTTCTCCTATAGGTAGGGCACTGCCCACTTTTGGTGTAGGTCAAGAAAAACCAGTTCAACCACATAAGAAGAGCTTTCACAACCATACATTAACTATATACACGAAAGAAATAGAAAAAAAACCCGTATATGTGAGGCAGCGTGGTGGAATCAGGCTCTCGTCAATTTTGGGGCATGTAGAGTTATTGGTATCATCTTAAAGCTTGTTCCCTTGTCTTTATTTGGATGAAAAAAATATACATGTCCATTTATCTTGAATACCAGTCGGGATATTTTGCAAATGAAGGAGGTGGGGGTCACCTGTTTTCAGAGGTAAAATTAGTGAGAAAATGGCCGCCAAAGATTAGTTATTTCCTTAGCTTAAGAGTCCGTGGTAACTGAAAATCTATATATCTTGTGCCTTTAATCAACGTTTTTCAGAAAAATCCAAATATAGATGAGTTCTTTAATGGGCATGAAAGGTGTTGAGCCAAAAAACAAAAATGTGATAAAAATTCCAAAACCTGTGGAAAAATGCAAGTTTCTTCACTTTGATTATTTTGACGAGAGCCTGATTCCACCACGCTGCCTCACATATAGACGAGAGCCTGATTCCACCACGCTGCCTCACATATATATGTGTTTTGACACGCTGGAATCAGGCGCTCGTCAATTTTTGCACATCTGGAGTTGTTGGTTTATTTTAGAGCTTTTTCATTTGGCTATGTTTCTATGAAAATTATGCCTTCTATCTTAAATACAAGTTGAGATATGTGCAATTAAATATTGAATGAGGTGGGGGATGCCTGGTTTTAGAGGTAAAATTATCGAGTAAATAGCCGTCAAAATTTGTTGATTTCCAAAGTTTGAGAATACTTGGAAACTTAAAAAGTACTTTTTGGGGGGCATTTCATCCATGTTTTTCAGCCAAATTCACAAAGAAATTTCTGTTGAAATGGACATTAAAGTGGTTGAGCCAAAAAACAACAATGAGAAAAAAAATGGTCAAACTGATGTAAAAAATGCCAGTATCTTCGATTTCATTAGTTTGACGAGCGCCTGATTTCATTGCGATGCCTCACACGTATATATATTGTCTCCGCGCTCCAGATCCTGCATCGGATCGACGTGGAGGGCGAGCGTCTGACCCAGCCTCCCCACTGCCCCGCAGACATCTTCCCTCTGATGCTTCAGTGCTGGGCCCACAAGCCCATGGACAGACCCTCCTTCATAGCGCTCAAGGATCTGCTCTCAGAGGTGTGTGCCGCTCCCAGACACATTTTATTTTTATTTTTTTATTTTAAAAAAAAATATGGATGTTTTTCGGTGATCGTAATCTATGGCGGATCCCTGTAAATCGGGGATTTTTCAGTCTTCTCTACTTTTACCCTCCCAGACTGAGAGGCATACAACATTTTAATTTTAATGACATATTTCGTGGGTGGTTGGCGGGTGCTCGGGTGTGGTGGTGTGCTTCTTTTTCAAAATGAAACGTCTATCGTCCTTATCTCCCCTTCTTTTTTATGTTTGTTACTCTCTTGAGGTTCGATCCTTGGTTCAGACACAGATTTTTTTTGCCCTCTCCTGCCCACCCAGCAGTAATGGGTACCTGACTTCGAGTTGGGGAAGTAAAGGCGGCCTGGAAAGGAACTGGCCACCCTACCACAATATGCTGAAGGCCCAGGAAGTTGTCTCACTAACAAGGCAATCCCCAATGTCCGGATCGGATGCGGGAACAACTTTACTTTTTACTCTCTTGTAACACCTCTAATCTTCTGGCGCTCATATGACCTTATGCAGTTGCGAGCGCCGTAAAACCTGTACTAAAACTAAACTGACATATTTGTTCAGAAGTCATCCACATGAATACATCATATTTCTTCTGAAGTCATCCACATGAATACATTGTGGTGAATGATCTACTGATGTCCCTTCAGGTGCTGCCGGAGAACGTGAAAGCCACTCAGAGCTTCAGCGAGGAAGGACGACTGACCTTGGAGGAGGGCGATCTGGTCACCGTCATCGGGGGCAGGTGAGAGGCCAGGACATCGCGTGACCTCAGTGCTTTTTTGTCATGTCTCTCCATATTTTTTAAAACAGTGAAAATGTGACGTCTTCTTAAGCTCACTCTCTTTGTTATGAACGGTTTTCACTGTTACTAAAAATGGAGATAAGACAAAAGAGCACTGGGGTTGAGATGTTCCTCCTGCTGTTGTTGTAGCGAATGACTTGTTGTCCACTGGTTGAGGGCAGTATTGCATACAGACGGTGGGTGGTTGGCAGGTGCTCTGGTGTGGTTTGCTCCTTCTTTCCTATCTCACATCTATCGTCTTTATCTCTCCTTTTTTATGTTTGTTACTCTCTTGTAACGCCTACTCTAATCTTCTGCTCTTACATGACCTTATTGTGTTGCAAGTGCCGTAAAACACTTTCTGAAACTAAAAAGCACACAGACGTATCTCTGTTGTCAAAAATGACTTACGTGTGTATGCAAGCATGCCCTTGTGGTGTCTCTGTTATTTTTCTTTCTTTCTTTCTCAATGTTAGCTTGCCCATATCTTGTTCTTTGTGAAATGTGGATGTCACTTTTCAAACTCATGAGCCACAGTAGTGTGTCGGAGGCGGATATAATGGCCAGTGTCACTTGTTGTTGCTTGGCAACCAGGTCACTCCAATACGCCAAATGCAAATAAAATATGTGAGGCAGCGTGGTGGAATCAGGCTCTCGTCAAAATAATCAAAGTGAAGAAACTTGCATTTTTCCGCAGGTTTGTGAATTTTTATTAAATTTTTGTTTTTGGCTCAACACCTCTCATGCCCAATAAAGAACTCATTTCTGTGTGGATTTTTCTGAAAAACGCTGATTAAAGACACAGAAAATGTAAATTTTCAGTTACCACAGACTCTTAAGCTAAGGAAGTAAATATCCTTTTGCGGCCATTTTCTCAATAATTTTACCTCTGAAAACAGGTGACGCCCACCTCCTTGTTTCGTAAATATCCCAACTTGTATTCAAGATATTTGGATACTTTTTTCATCCAAATAAAGACAAATGAACAAGCTTTAAGATGATACTAACAACTCTACATGCCCAAAAATTGACGAGAGCCTGATTCCACCACGCTGCCTCACATATCGAGTTGAGCTGTATACGTTTGACTTTACTTGTTAACATTCAACTATTTGAAGCGCGGTAGAGCCATTTGAATGCTATGTGACTTTAAGGAATAATGGATTGTCATATATTTTTTGGCAACCCGTTGTAAAATTGTAGCAGGCACGTTATGTCTAAAGTTGAGGAAAATACAACTATACAGAGAGATAGGTAGAGCCAACAAAAGTATTGAGTAGGAAATGTTACTGATGGACTTAAGTATGAAGAAGAAAAAAAAAAGTTTGCACACAGTATTCGAATAGCTTGCATAGTGACTGTAGGCTTCAAAGTGTCATTGGAGTTTCATTTCCTCAATATCAAAGAGCATTAATGGCTGGTGAAACTGAAGTTTCATTTCCTCAATACACAGAGCATTAATGGCTGGTGAAACTGAAGTTTCATTTCCTCAATATCACAGAGCATTAAGGGCTGGTGAAACTGAAGTCTGATTTCCTCCACGTCACAGAGCATTAATGGTTGGTGAAACTGAAGTTTGATTTCTTCCACGTCACAGAGCATTAATGGTTGGTGAAACTGAAGTTTGATTTCTTCCACGTCACAGAGCATTAATGGCTGGTGAAACTGAAGTTTGATTTCCTCCACGTCACAGAGCATTAATGGTTGGTGAAACTGAAGTTTGATTTCTTCCACGTCACAGAGCATTAAGGGCTGGTGAAACTGAAGTCTGATTTCCTCCACGTCACAGAGCATTAATGGCTGGTGAAACTGAAGTCTGATTTCCTCCACGTCACAGAGCATTAATGGTTGGTGTTTTTGTTTGTTGCCTGGCAACCAGGTCGGACAGGTTCTGGTGGCAGGGTCAGAACCGGCGGACGGCAGAGATTGGCTCCTTCCCCCGCAGCATCGTGGAGGTGCAGAGAAAGCTGGCCGGTGAGTGGACGCACGCCGCAATGTTCTATCTGACATATGAGAAGCGTGCCGACAAAATGAGATACTTCTCGCAATCCACAGAAGGAGATATTGGCCAAAAATCGTATTGATGCAATATTCTTTAAGTATAACATGCCTTTTATTATTTCGTACTTATAAATTGTTAAAATTTCACCTATAAGCCTGTTGTATCTATTTCCATAGGGCTTGAATCCGAGAAGTAACTCATTTTGTCCGCACACTTCACGTATTTTTGGCTGTTTTGAGTTACTGGGACCATGAAGCCAGAAATCAAATGTTCCATCTGCTCTATCGAAATTGGGAGATTATTCAGAGTCGTTAGCAAGATATTCCAAAGATTGCTTTAAAAAAAGACTTGACGTCCTATAAAGTTTTGATGTCAAATTTCTCAAAACTAGGAACTTAGCAGATAGAACTTTGTAATTCTTGGGTACCCTGCTATAGACAGCGAAAGATTTTGTCAGTTTGTTAGTCTTTGAGTGTTTAATCAGCTGCTTGGACTGTATGTTTCCTGGGAAGACGAAAATGTTGTGGTTGGCGGGTGCTCTGGTGTGGTTTATTCCTTCTTTCCTATCAAACATCTATCGTTTTTATTTCCCCTACTTCTATTTTGTGTTTGTTACTCTCTTGTAACATCTCTAATCTTCGGCAGTTATATGACCTCATTGTGTTGCAAGTGCCGTAAAACACTTACTAAAACTAAAACGAAAATGTTTTTGAAGGTTGAAGGGTCTGCAAGCGTTATGTTGTAGATGGTACAGCGCACAGAGCTTGCTGTAGAGCGAGGATTTGTGACACTTATCCACCTCTTGTGTTGACACTTCTCCTGAAATGTCTTGAGTTGTTGTGAAACTTTCTGTCCGTTCACTTCTGAACTCCTCTCGACGTCTCGACTCTTGATCGTGTTTGACGAGAACATGAAGGTTTGCTTCTCAAGGGGAACTATAAGTCCGTGTCTTTGAGAATGGGCCTTGTTTAAAAAATTTAATGAATTATCTCCCTTTATGAATTCTTCATGTTGGATCAAGAATGCATTTACAGTCATAGATACCCCC